>NC_089505.1:220322022-220338867 GCF_036850995.1 Saccopteryx leptura | reverse complement strand
TCTCACGGTATTATATCCCTCAAGGCAATTCTTAAGGCTCTATAACATGGCATATAGAGTCATTCGTTATATGTGGCTTTTTCGTAACATGGGTTTCTATTTTATGTGATAGCAACACTAAAGTATTGGTTTGCTTTCCAATTTACTGTAGTATATACAACTGTCTCGAGGGGCTGTGCTCTTTAGTTGAAGCAGCTTTCATATATTGAAGAGTATTCCGTTTCCTTACACAGTAACAAAATATAACCATCAGTGCTTAGCCACTCAAACTGAAAGAAATCCCCGGGTTCCATATACCTGTTAGTATATTTTTAGGAGGAACTTGATTGATCCTTACGGGATCAATTCATGTTCTTGAAGATATTATATCTCTCCAGGAAATTCTTACTGCTCTATAACAGCAGATTTAGTCTTTTGTTATATGCACGTTTTCCCTAACAAGAGTGTAAATTTTATGTAATGGCATCACTCATGCATCGGTTTGGTTGCCAATTTACTGTAGTATATACAAGCATTACAGAGGAGTGTGCACCTCAGTTTAAGCGCTTTGAGAATTGATACAGGATTCAGTTTTTACACAAAGTAATGAAACTAAACCAACAGTTCTCAGTCGCTCAGACTGAATGAAGCAGTAAGGTTTCAAATAACTGTTACTGTTCTTCTTGTAAAAACTTGTAAGTGAGCAACTCATGTTTCTGGAGATATTATATCTCTCAAGGCAATTCTTCAGTCATATAACAAAGCAGATTTGGTCGTTCGTTATATGCGGGTTTTTCCTAATATGAGTTTAAAGTTTTATGAGATAGCATCACTCGTGTATAAGTTTGGTTGCCAATTTACTGTACTACATATAAATAATACAGAGCAGTATTCTCTTGAGTTGAAGCAGCTTGGAAAACTGAACCAGGATTGTTTTCTTACACAGAAAAAAAAAAACAAGAAAAAAACTAAACCATGAGTGCTTAGCCTCTCAAACTGACTTAAAAGTTAAGGTTTCAAGTAACTGTTAGTATCCTTTTTGTAAGAACTTGTAAGAGATCAATTAATGTTTCTTAAGATATTATAACTCTCAAGGCAATTCTTTAAGCTCTACAACATGGCAGATTTAGTCATTTATATTCTATGCGTGTTTTACCTAACCAGAGTTTAAGGTTTAAGTGATAGCATCACTAGTATATGTTTCATTGCCAAATTACTGTAGTATATACAAGTGTTACAGAGTAGTAAGCACATCAGTTGAAGCAGCTTTCAAAATTCAAACAGGATTTATTTATTTTTTACACAGTAATTGAAATAAGTCATCAGTTATAAGCTTCTCCAACTGAATTAAACGCTTAGGTTTCAAATAACTGTTAGTGTATTCTTCTACAAACGTGTTAGTGAGCAACTCAGGCTTCTGAAGACAGGATATCACTCAGGGCAATTATTTCTTTCTGTAACATGCCTGATTTAGTCATTCGTTATATGCGGGATTTTCTAACATGAGTTTCAAGTTTTATAAGAGAGCATTACTCATGTGTAGGTATGGCTGCCAATTTACGGCAGCATATACAAGGGTCACACAGTACTTGACTCTTTACTTGAAGCAGCTTTCAAAACTGAACCGGGTTTCGGTTTTGTTAAACAGTAATTTAACTAAACCTTCAGTACTTAGCCTCTCAAACTGAATGGCAAGTTTCAGTTTCCATAACAGTTAGTACACATCTTGGAAGAATTTGTAAGACATGTAGGATTTAATTCATGTTTCTCAAGAATTTATATGTCAAGGAAATTCTTAAAGCTCTATAGCATTGCAGATTGAGTCATTCATTATATGCGGGGTTTTTTCCTAACATGAGTTTAAATTTTATGTGATAGAAACACTCATGAATAGGTTTCTCTGTCAGTTTACTGTAGTATATACAAGACTTACAGAGTAGTATGCTCTTTATTTGAAGCAGCTTTCAAAATTGAAACAGGATTCAGTTTTTTTACACACTAATTAAACTAAACCATCAGTGCAAAGCCTCTCAAACAGAATGAAATGTTTAAGTTTCAAATAACTGTTCATATACTTCTTGTAAGAACCTGTAAGTGAGCAACTCATCTTGCTGAAGATATTATATCACTCAAAGAAATTCTACGTTCTCTATAAAATTTCAGATTTTGTCATTTGTTACATGTGGGTATTCCCAATATGAGTTTAAGGTTTTATGAGATAGCATCAATGACGTATAGGTTTGGTTGAAAAATTACTACAGCAAATACAAGAGTGACAGTAGTATACTCGTCCGTTGAAGTAGCTTTTAAACTTGAAACAGGATTCAGCTTTGTTACACAGTAATGAAACCAAACCATCAGTGCTTAGCCTGTCAAAGCGAATGAAACGTTTTGGTTTCAAATACCTGTTAGTATATTCCTTGCAGGAACTTGTAAGAGATCAATTTATCTTTCTCACGGTATTATATCCCTCAAGGCAATTCTTAAGGCTCTATAACATGGCATATAGAGTCATTCGTTATATGTGGCTTTTTCGTAACATGGGTTTCTATTTTATGTGATAGCAACACTAAAGTATTGGTTTGCTTGCCAATTTACTGTAGTATATACAGCTGTCTCGAGGGGCTGTGCTCTTTAGTTGAAGCAGCTTTCATAAATTGAACAGTATTCCGTTTCCTTACACAGTAACAAAAAATAACCATCAGTGCTTAGCCACTCAAACTGAATGAAATCCCCGGGTTCCATATACCTGATAGTATATTTTTAGGAGGAACTTGATTGATCCTTACGGGATCAATTCATGTTCTTGAAGATATTATATCTCTCCAGGAAATTCTTACTGCTCTATAACAGCAGATTTAGTCTTTTGTTATATGCACGTTTTCCCTAACAAGAGTGTAAATTTTATGTAATGGCATCACTCATGCATCGGTTTGGTTGCCAATTTACTGTACTACATATAAATGATACAGAGCAGTATTCTCTTGAGTTGAAGCAGCTTGGAAAACTGAACCAGGATTGTTTTCTTACACAGAGAAAAAAAACAAGAAAAAAACTAAACCATGAGTGCTTAGCCTCTCAAACTGACTTAAACGTTAAGGTTTCAAGTAACTGTTAGTATCCTTTTTGTAAGAACTTGTAAGAGATCAATTAATGTTTCTTAAGATATTATAACTCTCAAGGCAATTCTTTATGCTCTACAACATGGCAGATTTAGTCATTTATTCTATGCGTGTTTTTCCTAACCAGAGTTTAAGGTTTATGTGATAACATCACTAGTATATGTTTCATTGCCAAATTACTGTAGTATATACAAGTGTTACAGAGTAGTATGCACATCAGTTGAAGCAGCTTTCAAAATTCAAACAGGATTTATTTATTTTTTACACAGTAATTGAAATAAGTCATCAGTTATAGGCCTCTCCTACTGAATTAAACGCTTAGGTTTCAAATAACTGTTAGTGTATTCTTCTACAAACGTGGAAGTGTGCAACTCATGCTTCTGAAGACATGATATCACTCGGGGCAATTATTTCTTTCTGTAACATGCCTGATTTAGTCATTCGTTATATGCGGGATTTTCTAACATGAGTTTCAAGTTTTATAAGAGAGCATTACTCATGTGCAGGTATGGCTGCCAATTTACGGCAGCATATACAAGGGTCACACAGTACTTGACTCTACTTGAAGCAGCTTTCAAAACTGAACCAGGTTTCGGTTTTGTTAAACAGTAATTTAACTAAACCTTCAGTACTTAGCCTCTCAAACTGAATGGCAAGTTTCGGTTTCCATAACCGTTAGTACACATCTTGGAAGAATTTGTAAGACATGTAGGATTTAATTCATGTTTCTCAAGAATTTATATGTCAAGGAAATTCTTAAAGCTCTATAGCATTGCAGATTGAGTCATTCATTATATGCGGGGTTTTTCCCTAACATGAGTTTAAATTTTATGTGATAGAAACACTCTTGAATAGGTTTCTCTGCCAGTTTACTGTAGTATATACAAGACTTACAGAGTAGTATGCTCTTTATTTGAAGCAGCTTTCAAAATTGAAACAGGATTCAGTTTTTTTACACACTAATTAAACAAAACCATCAGTGCTAAGCCTCTCAAACAGAGTGAAATGTTTAAGTTTCAAATAACTGTTCATATACTTCTTGTAAGAACCTGTAAGTGAGCAACTCATGTTGCTGAAGATATCATATCACTCAAAGCAATTCTACGTTCTCTATAAAATTTCAGATTTTGTCATTCGTTACATGTGGGTATTCCCAATATGAGTTTAAAGTTTTATGAGATAGCATCAATGATGTATAGGTTTGGTTGAAAAATTACTGCCGTAAATACAAGAGTTACAATAGTATACTCGTCCGTTGAAGTAGCTTTTAAACTTGAAACAGGATTCAGCTTTGTTACACAGTAATGAAACCAAACCATCAGTGCTTAGCCTGTCAAAGCGAATGAAAAGTTTTGGTTTCAAATACCTGTTAGTATATTCCTTGCAGGAACTTGTAAGAGATCAATTTATGTTTCTCACGGTATTATATCCCTCAAGGCAATTCTTAAGGCTCTATAACATGGCATATAGAGTCATTCGTTATATGTGGCTTTTTCGTAACATGGGTTTCTATTTTATGTGATAGCAACACTAAAGTATTGGTTTGCTTGCCAATTTACTGTAGTATATACAGCTGTCTCGAGGGGCTGTGCTCTTTAGTTGAAGCAGCTTTCATAAATTGAACAGTATTCCGTTTCCTTACACAGTAACAAAAAATAACCATCAGTGCTTAGCCACTCAAACTGAATGAAATCCCCGGGTTCCATATACCTGATAGTATATTTTTAGGAGGAACTTGATTGATCCTTACGGGATCAATTCATGTTCTTGAAGATATTATATCTCTCCAGGAAATTCTTACTGCTCTATAACAGCAGATTTAGTCTTTTGTTATATGCACGTTTTCCCTAACAAGAGTGTAAATTTTATGTAATGGCATCACTCATGCATCGGTTTGGTTGCCAATTTACTGTAGTATATACAAGCATTACAGAGGAGTGTGCACCTCAGTTTAAGCGCTTTGAGAATTGATACAGGATTCAGTTTTTACACAAAGTAATGAAACTAAACCAACAGTTCTCAGTCGCTCAGACTGAATGAAGCAGTAAGGTTTCAAATAACTGTTACTGTTCTTCTTGTAAAAACTTGTAAGTGAGCAACTCATGTTTCTGGAGATATTATATCTCTCAAGGCAATTCTTCAGTCATATAACAAAGCAGATTTGGTCGTTCGTTATATGCGGGTTTTTCCTAATATGAGTTTAAAGTTTTATGAGATAGCATCACTCGTGTATAAGTTTGGTTGCCAATTTACTGTACTACATATAAATGATACAGAGCAGTATTCTCTTGAGTTGAAGCAGCTTGGAAAACTGAACCAGGATTGTTTTCTTACACAGAAAAAAAAAAACAAGAAAAAAACTAAGCCATGAGTGCTGAGCCTCTCAAACTGACTTAAACGTTAAGGTTTCAAGTAACTGTTAGTATCCTTTTTGTAAGAACTTGTAAGAGATCAATTAATGTTTCTTAAGATATTATAACTCTCAAGGCAATTCTTTATGCTCTACAACATGGCAGATTTAGTCATTTATTCTATGCGTGTTTTTCCTAACCAGAGTTTAAGGTTTATGTGATAACATCACTAGTATATGTTTCATTGCCAAATTACTGTAGTATATACAAGTGTTACAGAGTAGTATGCACATCAGTTGAAGCAGCTTTCAAAATTCAAACAGGATTTATTTATTTTTTACACAGTAATTGAAATAAGTCATCAGTTATAGGCCTCTCCTACTGAATTAAACGCTTAGGTTTCAAATAACTGTTAGTGTATTCTTCTACAAACGTGGAAGTGTGCAACTCATGCTTCTGAAGACATGATATCACTCGGGGCAATTATTTCTTTCTGTAACATGCCTGATTTAGTCATTCGTTATATGCGGGATTTTCTAACGTGAGTTTCAAGTTTTATAAGAGAGCATTACTCATGTGTAGGTATGGCTGCCAATTTACGGCAGCATATACATGGGTCACACAGTACTTTACTCTTTACTTGAAGCAGCTTTCAAAATTCCAACAGGATTTATTTATTTTTTACACAGTAATTGAAATAAGTCATTAGTTATAGGCCTCTCCAACTGAATTAAACGCTTAGGTTTCAAATAACTGTTAGTGTATTCTTCTACAAACATGTAAGTGAGCAACTCATGCTTCTGAAGACATGATATCACTCAGGGCAATTATTTCTTTCTGTAACATGCCTGATTTAGTCATTCGTTATATGCGGGATTTTCTAACATGAGTTTCAAGTTTTATAAGAGAGCATTACTCATGTGCAGGTATGGCTGCCAATTTACGGCAGCATATACAAGGGTCACACAGTACTTGACTCTACTTGAAGCAGCTTTCAAAACTGAACCAGGTTTCGGTTTTGTTAAACAGTAATTTAACTAAACCTTCAGTACTTAGCCTCTCAAACTGAATGGCAAGTTTCGGTTTCCATAACCGTTAGTACACATCTTGGAAGAATTTGTAAGACATGTAGGATTTAATTCATGTTTCTCAAGAATTTATATGTCAAGGAAATTCTTAAAGCTCTATAGCATTGCAGATTGAGTCATTCATTATATGCGGGGTTTTTCCCTAACATGAGTTTAAATTTTATGTGATAGAAACACTCTTGAATAGGTTTCTCTGCCAGTTTACTGTAGTATATACAAGACTTACAGAGTAGTATGCTCTTTATTTGAAGCAGCTTTCAAAATTGAAACAGGATTCAGTTTTTTTACACACTAATTAAACAAAACCATCAGTGCTAAGCCTCTCAAACAGAGTGAAATGTTTAAGTTTCAAATAACTGTTCATATACTTCTTGTAAGAACCTGTAAGTGAGCAACTCATGTTGCTGAAGATATCATATCACTCAAAGCAATTCTACGTTCTCTATAAAATTTCAGATTTTGTCATTCGTTACATGTGGGTATTCCCAATATGAGTTTAAGGTTTTATGAGATAGCATCAATGATGTATAGGTTTGGTTGAAAAATTACGACAGCAAATACAAGAGTGACAGTAGTATACTCGTCCGTTGAAGTAGCTTTTAAACTTGAAACAGGATTCAGCTTTGTTACACAGTAATGAAACCAAACCATCAGTGCTTAGCCTGTCAAAGCGAATGAAACGTTTTGGTTTCAAATACCTGTTAGTATATTCCTTGCAGGAACTTGTAAGAGATCAATTTATCTTTCTCACGGTATTATATCCCTCAAGGCAATTCTTAAGGCTCTATAACATGGCATATAGAGTCATTCGTTATATGTGGCTTTTTCGTAACATGGGTTTCTATTTTATGTGATAGCAACACTAAAGTATTGGTTTGCTTGCCAATTTACTGTAGTATATACAGCTGTCTCGAGGGGCTGTGCTCTTTAGTTGAAGCAGCTTTCATAAATTGAACAGTATTCCGTTTCCTTACACAGTAACAAAAAATAACCATCAGTGCTTAGCCACTCAAACTGAATGAAATCCCCGGGTTCCATATACCTGATAGTATATTTTTAGGAGGAACTTGATTGATCCTTACGGGATCAATTCATGTTCTTGAAGATATTATATCTCTCCAGGAAATTCTTACTGCTCTATAACAGCAGATTTAGTCTTTTGTTATATGCACGTTTTCCCTAACAAGAGTGTAAATTTTATGTAATGGCATCACTCATGCATCGGTTTGGTTGCCAATTTACTGTAGTATATACAAGCATTACAGAGGAGTGTGCACCTCAGTTTAAGCGCTTTGAGAATTGATACAGGATTCAGTTTTTACACAAAGTAATGAAACTAAACCAACAGTTCTCAGTCGCTCAGACTGAATGAAGCAGTAAGGTTTCAAATAACTGTTACTGTTCTTCTTGTAAAAACTTGTAAGTGAGCAACTCATGTTTCTGGAGATATTATATCTCTCAAGGCAATTCTTCAGTCATATAACAAAGCAGATTTGGTCGTTCGTTATATGCGGGTTTTTCCTAATATGAGTTTAAAGTTTTATGAGATAGCATCACTCGTGTATAAGTTTGGTTGCCAATTTACTGTACTACATATAAATGATACAGAGCAGTATTCTCTTGAGTTGAAGCAGCTTGGAAAACTGAACCAGGATTGTTTTCTTACACAGAAAAAAAAAACAAGAAAAAAACTAAACCATGAGTGCTTAGCCTCTCAAACTGACTTAAACGTTAAGGTTTCAAGTAACTGTTAGTATCCTTTTTGTAAGAACTTGTAAGAGATCAATTAATGTTTCTTAAGATATTATAACTCTCAAGGCAATTCTTTATGCTCTACAACATGGCAGATTTAGTCATTTATTCTATGCGTGTTTTTCCTAACCAGAGTTTAAGGTTTATGTGATAACATCACTAGTATATGTTTCATTGCCAAATTACTGTAGTATATACAAGTGTTACAGAGTAGTATGCACATCAGTTGAAGCAGCTTTCAAAATTCAAACAGGATTTATTTATTTTTTACACAGTAATTGAAATAAGTCATCAGTTATAGGCCTCTCCTACTGAATTAAACGCTTAGGTTTCAAATAACTGTTAGTGTATTCTTCTACAAACGTGGAAGTGTGCAACTCATGCTTCTGAAGACATGATATCACTCGGGGCAATTATTTCTTTCTGTAACATGCCTGATTTAGTCATTCGTTATATGCGGGATTTTCTAACATGAGTTTCAAGTTTTATAAGAGAGCATTACTCATGTGTAGGTATGGCTGCCAATTTACGGCAGCATATACTTGGGTCACACAGTACTTTACTCTTTACTTGAAGCAGCTTTCAAAATTCCAACAGGATTTATTTATTTTTTACACAGTAATTGAAATAAGTCATTAGTTATAGGCCTCTCCAACTGAATTAAACGCTTAGGTTTCAAATAACTGTTAGTGTATTCTTCTACAAACTTGTAAGTGAGCAACTCATGCTTCTGAAGACATGATATCACTCAGGGCAATTATTTCTTTCTGTAACATGCCTGATTTAGTCATTCGTTATATGCGGCATTTTCAAACATGAGTTTCAAGTTTTTTAAGAGAGCATTACTCATGTGCAGGTATGGCTGCCAATTTACGGCAGCATATACAAGGGTCACACAGTACTTGACTCTACTTGAAGCAGCTTTCAAAACTGAACCAGGTTTCGGTTTTGTTAAACAGTAATTTAACTAAACCTTCAGTACTTAGCCTCTCAAACTGAATGGCAAGTTTCGGTTTCCATAACCGTTAGTACACATCTTGGAAGAATTTGTAAGACATGTAGGATTTAATTCATGTTTCTCAAGAATTTATATGTCAAGGAAATTCTTAAAGCTCTATAGCATTGCAGATTGAGTCATTCATTATATGCGGGGTTTTTCCCTAACATGAGTTTAAATTTTATGTGATAGAAACACTCTTGAATAGGTTTCTCTGCCAGTTTACTGTAGTATATACAAGACTTACAGAGTAGTATGCTCTTTATTTGAAGCAGCTTTCAAAATTGAAACAGGATTCAGTTTTTTTACACACTAATTAAACAAAACCATCAGTGCTAAGCCTCTCAAACAGAGTGAAATGTTTAAGTTTCAAATAACTGTTCATATACTTCTTGTAAGAACCTGTAAGTGAGCAACTCATGTTGCTGAAGATATCATATCACTCAAAGCAATTCTACGTTCTCTATAAAATTTCAGATTTTGTCATTCGTTACATGTGGGTATTCCCAATATGAGTTTAAGGTTTTATGAGATAGCATCAATGATGTATAGGTTTGGTTGAAAAATTACTACAGCAAATACAAGAGTGACAGTAGTATACTCGTCCGTTGAAGTAGCTTTTAAACTTGAAACAGGATTCAGCTTTGTTACACAGTAATGAAACCAAACCATCAGTGCTTAGCCTGTCAAAGCGAATGAAACGTTTTGGTTTCAAATACCTGTTAGTATATTCCTTGCAGGAACTTGTAAGAGATCAATTTATCTTTCTCACGGTATTATATCCCTCAAGGCAATTCTTAAGGCTCTATAACATGGCATATAGAGTCATTCGTTATATGTGGCTTTTTCGTAACATGGGTTTCTATTTTATGTGATAGCAACACTAAAGTATTGGTTTGCTTGCCAATTTACTGTAGTATATACAGCTGTCTCGAGGGGCTGTGCTCTTTAGTTGAAGCAGCTTTCATAAATTGAACAGTATTCCGTTTCCTTACACAGTAACAAAAAATAACCATCAGTGCTTAGCCACTCAAACTGAATGAAATCCCCGGGTTCCATATACCTGATAGTATATTTTTAGGAGGAACTTGATTGATCCTTACGGGATCAATTCATGTTCTTGAAGATATTATATCTCTCCAGGAAATTCTTACTGCTCTATAACAGCAGATTTAGTCTTTTGTTATATGCACGTTTTCCCTAACAAGAGTGTAAATTTTATGTAATGGCATCACTCATGCATCGGTTTGGTTGCCAATTTACTGTAGTATATACAAGCATTACAGAGGAGTGTGCACCTCAGTTTAAGCGCTTTGAGAATTGATACAGGATTCAGTTTTTACACAAAGTAATGAAACTAAACCAACAGTTCTCAGTCGCTCAGACTGAATGAAGCAGTAAGGTTTCAAATAACTGTTACTGTTCTTCTTGTAAAAACTTGTAAGTGAGCAACTCATGTTTCTGGAGATATTATATCTCTCAAGGCAATTCTTCAGTCATATAACAAAGCAGATTTGGTCGTTCGTTATATGCGGGTTTTTCCTAATATGAGTTTAAAGTTTTATGAGATAGCATCACTCGTGTATAAGTTTGGTTGCCAATTTACTGTACTACATATAAATGATACAGAGCAGTATTCTCTTGAGTTGAAGCAGCTTGGAAAACTGAACCAGGATTGTTTTCTTACACAGAAAAAAAAAAACAAGAAAAAAACTAAACCATGAGTGCTTAGCCTCTCAAACTGACTTAAACGTTAAGGTTTCAAGTAACTGTTAGTATCCTTTTTGTAAGAACTTGTAAGAGATCAATTAATGTTTCTTAAGATATTATAACTCTCAAGGCAATTCTTTATGCTCTACAACATGGCAGATTTAGTCATTTATTCTATGCGTGTTTTTCCTAACCAGAGTTTAAGGTTTATGTGATAACATCACTAGTATATGTTTCATTGCCAAATTACTGTAGTATATACAAGTGTTACAGAGTAGTATGCACATCAGTTGAAGCAGCTTTCAAAATTCAAACAGGATTTATTTATTTTTTACACAGTAATTGAAATAAGTCATTAGTTATAGGCCTCTTCAACTGAATTAAACGCTTAGGTTTCAAATAACTGTTAGTGTATTCTTCTACAAACGTGGAAGTGTGCAACTCATGCTTCTGAAGACATTATATCACTCAGGGCAATTATTTCTTTCTGTAACATGCCTGATTTAGTCATTCGTTATATGCGGGATTTTCTAACATGAGTTTCAAGTTTTATAAGAGAGCATTACTCATGTGCAGGTATGGCTGCCAATTTACGGCAGCATATACAAGGGTCACACAGTACTTGACTACTTGAAGCAGCTTTCAAAACTGAACCAGGTTTCGGTTTTGTTAAACAGTAATTTAACTAAACCTTCAGTACTTAGCCTCTCAAACTGAATGGCAAGTTTCGGTTTCCATAACCGTTAGTACACATCTTGGAAGAATTTGTAAGACATGTAGGATTTAATTCATGTTTCTCAAGAATTTATATGTCAAGGAAATTCTTAAAGCTCTATAGCATTGCAGATTGAGTCATTCATTATATGCGGGGGTTTTTCCTAACATGAGTTTAAATTTTATGTGATAGAAACACTCTTGAATAGGTTTCTCTGCCAGTTTACTGTAGTATATACAAGACTTACAGAGTAGTATGCTCTTTATTTGAAGCAGCTTTCAAAATTGAAACAGGATTCAGTTTTTTTACACACTAATTAAACAAAACCATCAGTGCTAAGCCTCTCAAACAGAGTGAAATGTTTAAGTTTCAAATAACTGTTCATATACTTCTTGTAAGAACCTGTAAGTGAGCAACTCATGTTGCTGAAGATATCATATCACTCAAAGCAATTCTACGTTCTCTATAAAATTTCAGATTTTGTCATTCGTTACATGTGGGTATTCCCAATATGAGTTTAAAGTTTTATGAGATAGCATCAATGATGTATAGGTTTGGTTGAAAAATTACTACAGCAAATACAAGAGTGACAGTAGTATACTCGTCCGTTGAAGTAGCTTTTAAACTTGAAACAGGATTCAGCTTTGTTACACAGTAATGAAACCAAACCATCAGTGCTTAGCCTGTCAAAGCGAATGAAAAGTTTTGGTTTCAAATACCTGTTAGTATATTCCTTGCAGGAACTTGTAAGAAATCAATTTATGTTTCTCACGGTATTATATCCCTCAAGGCAATTCTTAAGGCTCTATAACATGGCATATAGAGTCATTCGTTATATGTGGCTTTTTCGTAACATGGGTTTCTATTTTATGTGATAGCAACACTAAAGTATTGGTTTGCTTTCCAATTTACTGTAGTATATACAACTGTCTCGAGGGGCTGTGCTCTTTAGTTGAAGCAGCTTTCATATATTGAACAGTATTCCGTTTCCTTACACAGTAACAAAAAATAACCATCAGTGCTTAGCCACTCAAACTGAATGAAATCCCCGGGTTCCATATACCTGTTAGTATATTTTTAGGAGGAACTTGATTGATCCTTACGGGATCAATTCATGTTCTTGAAGATATTATATCTCTCCAGGAAATTCTTACTGCTCTATAACAGCAGATTTAGTCTTTTGTTATATGCACGTTTTCCCTAACAAGAGTGTAAATTTTATGTAATGGCATCACTCATGCATCGGTTTGGTTGCCAATTTACTGTAGTATATACAAGCATTACAGAGGAGTGTGCACCTCAGTTTAAGCGCTTTGAGAATTGATACAGGATTCAGTTTTTACACAAAGTAATGAAACTAAACCAACAGTTCTCAGTCGCTCAGACTGAATGAAGCAGTAAGGTTTCAAATAACTGTTACTGTTCTTCTTGTAAAAACTTGTAAGTGAGCAACTCATGTTTCTGGAGATATTATATCTCTCAAGGCAATTCTTCAGTCATATAACAAAGCAGATTTGGTCGTTCGTTATATGCGGGTTTTTCCTAATATGAGTTTAAAGTTTTATGAGATAGCATCACTCGTGTATAAGTTTGGTTGCCAATTTACTGTACTACATATAAATGATACAGAGCAGTATTCTCTTGAGTTGAAGCAGCTTGGAAAACTGAACCAGGATTGTTTTGTTACACAGAAAAAAAAAAAACAAGAAAAAAACTAAACCATGAGTGCTTAGCCTCTCAAACTGACTTAAACGTTAAGGTTTCAAGTAACTGTTAGTATCCTTTTTGTAAGAACTTGTAAGAGATCAATTAATGTTTCTTAAGATATTATAACTCTCAAGGCAATTCTTTATGCTCTACAACATGGCAGATTTAGTCATTTATTCTATGCGTGTTTTTCCTAACCAGAGTTTAAGGTTTATGTGATAGCATCACTAGTATATGTTTCATTGCCAAATTACTGTAGTATATACAAGTGTTACAGAGTAGTATGCACATCAGTTGAAGCAGCTTTCAAAATTCAAACAGGATTTATTTATTTTTTACACAGTAATTGAAATAAGTCATCAGTTATAGGCCTCTCCAACTGAATTAAACGCTTAGGTTTCAAATAACTGTTAGTGTATTCTTCTACAAACGTGTTAGTGAGCAACTCAGGCTTCTGAAGACAGGATATCACTCAGGGCAATTATTACTTTCTGTAACATGCCTGATTTAGTCATTCGTTATATGCGGGATTTTCTAACATGAGTTTCAAGTTTTATAAGAGAGCATTACTCATGTGTAGGTATGGCTGCCAATTTACGGCAGCATATACAAGGGTCACACAGTACTTGACTCTTTACTTGAAGCAGCTTTCAAAACTGAACCGGGTTTCGGTTTTGTTAAACAGTAATTTAACTAAACCTTCAGTACTTAGCCTCTCAAACTGAATGGCAAGTTTCGGTTTCCATAACCGTTAGTACACATCTTGGAAGAATTTTGTAAGACATGTAGGATTTAATTCATGTTTCTCAAGAATTTATATGTCAAGGAAATTCTTAAAGCTCTATAGCATTGCAGATTGAGTCATTCATTATATGCGGGGTTTTTTCCTAACATGAGTTTAAATTTTATGTGATAGAAACACTCATGAATAGGTTTCTCTGCCAGTTTACTGTAGTATATACAAGACTTACAGAGTAGTATGCTCTTTATTTGAAGCAGCTTTCAAAATTGAAACAGGATTCAGTTTTTTTACACACTAATTAAACTAAACCATCAGTGCAAAGCCTCTCAAACAGAGTGAAATGTTTAAGTTTCAAATAACTGTTCATATACTTCTTGTAAGAACCTGTAAGTGAGCAACTCATGTTGCTGAAGATATTATATCACTCAAAGAAATTCTACGTTCTCTATAAAATTTCAGATTTTGTCATTCGTTACATGTGGGTATTCCCAATATGAGTTTAAGGTTTTATGAGATAGCATCAATGATGTATAGGTTTGGTTGAAAAATTACTACAGCAAATACAAGAGTGACAGTAGTAT
Source organism: Saccopteryx leptura (assembly GCF_036850995.1). Taxonomy (NCBI): domain Eukaryota; kingdom Metazoa; phylum Chordata; class Mammalia; order Chiroptera; family Emballonuridae; genus Saccopteryx; species Saccopteryx leptura. The sequence continues at coordinate 220,324,123 of NC_089505.1, read as the reverse complement.
ACTCGTCCGTTGAAGTAGCTTTTAAACTTGAAACAGGATTCAGCTTTGTTACACAGTAATGAAACCAAACCATCAGTGCTTAGCCTGTCAAAGCGAATGAAACGTTTTGGTTTCAAATACCTGTTAGTATATTCCTTGCAGGAACTTGTAAGAGATCAATTTATCTTTCTCACGGTATTATATCCCTCAAGGCAATTCTTAAGGCTCTATAACATGGCATATAGAGTCATTCGTTATATGTGGCTTTTTCGTAACATGGGTTTCTATTTTATGTGATAGCAACACTAAAGTATTGGTTTGCTTGCCAATTTACTGTAGTATATACAGCTGTCTCGAGGGGCTGTGCTCTTTAGTTGAAGCAGCTTTCATAAATTGAACAGTATTCCGTTTCCTTACACAGTAACAAAATATAACCATCAGTGCTTAGCCACTCAAACTGAAAGAAATCCCCGGGTTCCATATACCTGTTAGTATATTTTTAGGAGGAACTTGATTGATCCTTACGGGATCAATTCATGTTCTTGAAGATATTATATCTCTCCAGGAAATTCTTACTGCTCTATAACAGCAGATTTAGTCTTTTGTTATATGCACGTTTTCCCTAACAAGAGTGTAAATTTTATGTAATGGCATCACTCATGCATCGGTTTGGTTGCCAATTTACTGTAGTATATACAAGCATTACAGAGGAGTGTGCACCTCAGTTTAAGCGCTTTGAGAATTGATACAGGATTCAGTTTTTACACAAAGTAATGAAACTAAACCAACAGTTCTCAGTCGCTCAGACTGAATGAAGCAGTAAGGTTTCAAATAACTGTTACTGTTCTTCTTATAAAAACTTGTAAGTGAGCAACTCATGTTTCTGGAGATATTATATCTGTCAAGGCAATTCTTCAGTCATATAACAAAGCAGATTTGGTCGTTCGTTATATGCGGGTTTTTCCTAATATGAGTTTAAAGTTTTATGAGATAGCATCACTCGTGTATAAGTTTGGTTGCCAATTTACTGTACTATATATAAATGATACAGAGCAGTATTCTCTTGAGTTGAAGCAGCTTGGAAAACTGAACCAGGATTGTTTTCTTACACAGAAAAAAAAAAAACAAGAAAAAAACTAAACCATGAGTGCTTAGCCTCTCAAACTGACTTAAACGTTAAGGTTTCAAGTAACTGTTAGTATCCTTTTTGTAAGAACTTGTAAGAGATCAATTAATGTTTCTTAAGATATTATAACTCTCAAGGCAATTCTTTATGCTCTACAACATGGCAGATTTAGTCATTTATTCTATGCGTGTTTTTCCTAACCAGAGTTTAAGGTTTATGTGATAACATCACTAGTATATGTTTCATTGCCAAATTACTGTAGTATATACAAGTGTTACAGAGTAGTATGCACATCAGTTGAAGCAGCTTTCAAAATTCAAACAGGATTTATTTATTTTTACACAGTAATTGAAATAAGTCATCAGTTATAGGCCTCTCCTACTGAATTAAACGCTTAGGTTTCAAATAACTGTTAGTGTATTCTTCTACAAACGTGGAAGTGTGCAACTCATGCTTCTGAAGACATGATATCACTCGGGGCAATTATTTCTTTCTGTAACATGCCTGATTTAGTCATTCGTTATATGCGGGATTTTCTAACATGAGTTTCAAGTTTTATAAGAGAGCATTACACATGTGCAGGTATGGCTGCCAATTTACGGCAGCATATACAAGGGTCACACAGTACTTGACTCTACTTGAAGCAGCTTTCAAAACTGAACCAGGTTTCGGTTTTGTTAAACAGTAATTTAACTAAACCTTCAGTACTTAGCCTCTCAAACTGAATGGCAAGTTTCGGTTTCCATAACCGTTAGTACACATCTTGGAAGAATTTGTAAGACATGTAGGATTTAATTCATGTTTCTCAAGAATTTATATGTCAAGGAAATTCTTAAAGCTCTATAGCATTGCAGATTGAGTCATTCATTATATGCGGGGTTTTTCCCTAACATGAGTTTAAATTTTATGTGATAGAAACACTCTTGAATAGGTTTCTCTGCCAGTTGACTGTAGTATATACAAGACTTACAGAGTAGTATGCTCTTTATTTGAAGC
>NC_089505.1:220273317-220321783 GCF_036850995.1 Saccopteryx leptura | reverse complement strand
CCTCCCCAGGTTAGCTGCAGCCTGTTACTCTTAAGTTCCTCTGTCCTTGAAAGCCCTCCACACAGTCCCTGTCCCATCCCAACAGACACGGCCCATCCTACACATGCCAGGCCCTTCCTCCCATGCAGATGCCTCTCCCTGTGCTTCCTGCCTGCAGAAATGACAGACACTCTTCTAGATCCATTCAGATGCTACATTCATGATCCAGATTCATTAATCCCCACTGGGTTTGCAAATTGTGGGGTGGCCCTTGTCTTAGTCTACTTTATGATAAAAGTTATTGACATGTTTGTGCCCTATTAGGTGACTCCATAAAGGCCCAGCCCACATCTAAGCCACCCTGCCTCAAATCCCAGTGCTGTGCACATGGCTGCAACAAATACAATTTGACAACAGGGATAAAAGGGACTGGAAATGTGCACTGTGGGCGTGGAGAAGCCACCTGTCCCTGCTCATTCTCTAAGCTATGAGGAAGAAGTACTCTGGGGAGACAGTGAGGCCCACAGGGCCAAGGACAAAGGGGTGACTGTGCCTCTTCAGAGCAGATGGGTGCAAGGCAGCCCAACCCTGCACTCCTGAGATCCCCTCAGACAAGGTCTTGGGCTCTTACCTCCCACAGGAAGGTGGGAGCCCCAGTCTTAGAAATCAGAACTACCCATGGCCCAGACACACTCAGGTAAAGGCCAAGGCTCTCTGACCTGGCCACACAGCAGATTCATGGGCAGAGCTTGTTAAACACAAACTATGGTTCCACCAAAACCAGAGTCAGCCTGGGAGGTGAGGCCAAGGCAGCTGTGGAGGTGCTGACACCAGGCCAAGGGTAAGCGCACTTTCACCTTCTAGGCCTTCTCTGAATAAGGCAATGCAGACAAGCAAAGGAAGGTACCCAACACTGACAATGCCTAGAAGGCCAGGCATTGGGCTAGGAAGGCACTTGACATATATAATCTAATCCCCTCAGTGAACCTATATGAATTATTGCCCCAATTTAGAGAAGTATAAACACATTCACAGGTGTAAGTCTCATCCCCAAGCGACAAGGCTGGGACTAGGACAAAAGAAAACCCCAAAACCACATATTTGAGAAATCCAACCTCTGATGGTTTAGCTAATACTCCAAAGGTCCTAAACTTTCCAGGCGTCTGTCTCTCAGTGCCACCTGAGCAGAGGCACCCAGCCCCTGGTCCCGAGCCTGCAGAGACAGGCTGCCTTCACTGAACAGACACTGTGCACACTGGGCTCTCCAGGACCCTGTTCTTCCTTCAGCCCCTTCTCTGCTTATGCACTGCTAAGCCAAGCCAGGGAGTGGCCCCTCCTGCCTGGGGTCATCCACCTCTGTGACTCTGCTCAGGCAGTTCCTCGGGGCAAGAGGGCCCTCTGCCACACCTCCAGCCAGGGCCACAGGATGGCTTTCTTGGGCTCTAGGCACTGTTGCATTCATGGGCCCCTTACTTATTAAACAAAAAATTTTTAAGTACAGTTTACAATTGCATTGGTATGAAGAGGAATGTATTATTATATATTAAAACATTTTCTATGATCTAAAGTTCATGTCTTCCTTCTCATTTTAAAGCAAATTAAAACATCTTTGTGGGTCCCTGAAACTATTGTGGACCCTTGGCATTGTGCCTCCCGTGCCAGTGGGCAGCTGTCCACGTGCCCTGAGATGAGCCCCTTATGGTCCCCTGGATCCTCCTCATGGGAGAACCAGCTCAAGTCTGGCCAGCATCTGCATGACCCAGACCCCCACCCTACCTCACAAACTCACTGCACTCACGCTAATCTCGCCACAGCTACAATTTACACTGGGAGCTCTACAGGGGCCTCAATAAGTATGCTCTGAAGAAAACTAAACAGAAGTAAGCTTTTACCAGTAAAACTACTAAATGAATTGATAGGTCTGTTTGAGGGGCTTTTGCTTGATTTTTCTTGTGGCTATATATTTCATATTAAAATCAACTCAAACCCAGCTATTTCTCACAGGTGAACAAGAAACCAAGGCACCCTGTAACACTGGGCTACTAAGGGAAGGACATACCTGCAAGAGTCTCAGAGCTTTCTGTAGGGGTCCAGGTAGAAGACAGGTCTGAGTGCCTCACAGTCCCTATGTGGCTAAAACAACTCATGCATTTCTAATGCCATAGGTCTACTGGGCTACGACACTTCACATGATTTGGAAGTAGCGCAGTGGGCGATGCTTGGGATTGCTTTTAATGCCTGAAAGCTAAGACAAAAATGAAGAATTAGAGAAAACTAAGCAGGAATGTTGGTGTTATTTACCCTCCTACATCTTTTAAACTAGTTTTCATGTTTGGTTACCTCTTTTAGACCATATTCTCTTAATCCATACAGTTTTCTTTTTTAATTAAAGTATTTTTATCCTAAAAAGAAACATTTGAGAGTAGAAAATCACACTTGGCTTTATCACTGTATAAAGCCTCACACTGCAGAAGCATTATCATCCCAGGCACCCCCTGGTGGAACGTGCTTAAATTGCAGGCAAAGTCCCCTGGAGGAAATGGCAAACTACAAAAGGGCATATCTGCTTTTTTGAAAGGCTACAAATATAAAATTTCCAAACACAGATCCTTAATTCTTTACTTGTGAATCCCTGATGTACAGTCATTATCTAAAAATAGAATCAGTATGATGTCACAGACATGTACAGGTTATTATTTTGCAATACGTGTAGAAGTGATTAATAAAATACAGTATCATGTAGATGAGCCTCAAAATTCATAGAGTCTTTTCCTTTATATCTATTTTCTCCTTTCTATATCATAAAAATTTAATTACTTTCATGTGAAAGGTTTCCCAAATTGTTCAGTGTTACAAAGGGACCCTTGTATTCACAAAAGGCCAGGCACTCTGGCTTCAGGGGAAAACCAACAGCCTTGAAGAAACCAAACACACGGCAGGTTGCCTTGGATACTGCTCCTGAAGGCAAATCAGATGGGAATTTTAGTTTAGTTGACAGAGAGGCATTTCCACAGTAACTTTGTTTTAAAGATTGTAAGTCCAGCTATCAGAAGAGCAAAGTCCTATAATATTATGGTATTACAACAGAAGTATTTATTTGGGAATCGGGGAGAAACAAGAACAGATGTTTGGGCAGTATCTGTTCCTTCAGCTAATCAGGCTGGCATGTAGTGAATAGTTTACTCAGGATCATACTCAGGACACACGTACCATCGTGCCACCCAACCACTGAGCCAATGCCAAATCAGTATCCTAGTGGCAGAGCCTGGGCTGAAGCCTATAGCTCTGGACTCCATTCTAGCCCTTCTGGGGCTGCCCCACCTAAATCTCCTTGGATGGAGCCAAGCAAGTCACTTTCACCTCCCTGAACTTCAGTTTCCTCACCTCCAAACAGGGATAATCATTTTATTTTCAAAGGTTATTCCCAGGATTGGTGGGATAATGTATTCCTTCAGTACCTAACAGTGGCTGGAATACAAACAAGCTTAGCCCATGTGGTTCCAAACCTTCCTCCCTCAAGTCCCACTTCAGTTTTTATTCTCACAGACAGCAGCCTATAGCCTATACTCCTTCAGAAGGTGAAGAAGGGCTCATGATATGTTTGCTCTGGGCCAAGCATTTTTCAGGCACTAGTCCTTTCATTAACCTACTAACAGCTCTCCAGGTGGCTGCTAGCCCCACCCCAGGCTCTGCATCTAGAGTGCCCATCACAAAGCCTTCTTCTATTTTAACTAGGAAAGTATTAACAAAAAAATAAGGGAGAGTGAAGTAAGGCTTAATTATAATTAAATGTTTTGAACTCATGCTTGTACACCAGTTACAACATATCGGCCATTTGCTTAGAAATTACTGTCTTTGCTTTTCCCAATAACTCTTAGAGGCAGGTATCTTAACATCCCAATGCGCAAAGGAGGAAAGTGAGCTCAAAGCTGTGACTAAGGTCACCTAACAGCCAGGGCCACCAAGGTGGGATCCAGCACAACCCAGCCACCAGCCTGTGTCCTCCCCTGCCATGACCACCTGCAGAAGAGGCAGAAGGGAAGGACGAGGGTCCTTGCATAGACTCTGTAGGTGGGAATTCAGGGAGGAGGACCTCAGGGGGAACTAACCTGGAATAAGTAGACCCTCCTGTGCCCTAGGCATTGTTCCAGGCCCTGTGGACACCCAGGGAGTAAAATGTTAAAGAGTGTTCATTCCTATGAAATTATGAGGACACTTTCCAGCACTTCAAATTCAAAGTTAACAGTTAAGACAGGTCAAAAGTAGGTGACAAGGAAAGGAAACTGGGTTCTTGGAGACTGAGGTAAGTCCCATAATCTCTCTGGGCATCAGTTTACTCCTGTGTAAAATGGGGGTATAACCAGTGAAGAATAAAGCAATCATGATGGTACCTGGGCGTGTTAGCTAACTAGGAACAAGAGTAAAACCAACAACCACGCAGCACAGTGCAAGCAAAGGGCTAAGCTCTGAGCTGCATGCTCAGAGAAACAGAGGCTGTCTTCAAGGAGAAATTATCTCCTGAAAAAAATAGGGGTAAAATTGGGTTCCCAGCTCTGTTACTCACTAGGTGAGTGATCCTGGTTAGGTGACTGCTTCTCTGGGCCTCAGCTTTCTTATGGAGAAAATGCGCAAGTTGATTCTAAGGATTAAATGAGATGATAAAGGTAAAATATTGAGTGACGTCAGAGAAATGGCGCCGTGAGGAGCGCCACCGACAAATCTCCCCAAAATTTCAACAAGTTCATCAACCAGAGACAGAAAAATCTATCCTTGGAGCATCCGGGAGTTCCACACACTGAAGGCGAAGGTAGGGTCGAGCGAAAAATTGACTAAATATATAATCAGCCCCAAAGGAAATAAGTCGGACAAAAAAACACTCTGCCTTCCTCACTAACCTGAGCAAAGGCTGCTTTCACTTGGAACTGAGAGTCGGGGGGGGGAGGGGGGCTAAGGGTATGGAGGTAGCTAGACTGCAGCACAGACATTCGTTCAAGCCGAGGAAAGAGTGTGCCTGTGCTGGGTCAGCCCACGCAAACAGCCCAACTTCCCAAGCCGCGAGCAGCCGCCCATGCCAGGAGCAGCAGCTGCCAGTGGCACTTGGGGAGTGCGCCAAAGCGAACGGGCAGGGCGCCTCACCCAGCCATTCAAGCTAACAATCAAGCGTCGGGGGAGGGGCGCGCAGGCAGCTTGTAGTTCTTTCTGGAGAAATTCCGCAAATCCAATAGCTGAAATTAGCTTAACCCACAGGCTGCTCACCTCCCAACTGACCTATGCGGCTCTAATTGACAAGATCTCTCTCAGTTCAGCGATCCAAGACAAGAGGCGTGATATATTTTTAGTGCCTCTTGCTAAAGGGGTGGGGGCAACTTCTGATTGGCAGAGCTTTCATACTCAAGGATATATGCTAAAAAGAGGGACTTGGCAGTGTTAAGACCTCCTGTACTGCAGGCAGCGACTAGGGCATCTTCTTCCCAGCCAAAACAGGTTACAAAGTGCGGAAAGCCTGGGGAGAGTGGTCCCACAGAGTGCTAGGCATGTTGAACAGGCCTGGAGGCTCATAGAAAGTCACCTTGAGAGCAACTGGCTCCCAGTCCCACCTGATTACGCTGGCGGCTCTGACTGCCAGAGCCTTACTCAGAGCCCTGCAGTGAGTGGGGATAGAGTAGGGATTTGCCAGCTCTTTGAGCCTCTTACTCCACAGGCAGAGGCGGCGGCAGCCTCATAGCTGGATCATCTGGCTGCTAATTCAGGAAGGAGAGACTAGGAGAGAGACTCCGGGAAAACGGACTCTCTCATTGTTGGAGCCTGCAAACGCTAACAAGCCTTGACTACCAACGAGACTGAAGCCAAATATATAACATTGCCGTAGAGTCTCATCAACTGCAAATCCCTACCTAAGCATGCCACAGGGGCAGAGCCTGGGGTACAGAGTCACTGACCAGGAAGAGGGAGAGGAAAGAAAAGGGAAGAAGAAGTTAACCTCTCAAATTCAAGAAAAATCCACAGACTTTATAATTTGTTCCACTATTTTTTTTTGTTTCTTTCATCTTCTTGCCTTTATTAGTATTATTTCTATTTCCTCCACCTTGGTCCTTTTATTCTCTGCCCATCTTACTCTTTCCTTTTCTTGAACTACACTACCTATAAGTGTTTCATTTTATTTCTTTTCTTCTTCCTTACTCTCCATGAGGGTTACACTCCAAAACCCTTAACTCTCTCTCTCTCTTTTTGTTTTTTTTCTTGTTTCCTCCTTTCCTTTTCCCCTTTTTCTTGTTTCTCCCTTTCTATTAGTTTCTCTTTTCTCCTTTTAATTTTCCTCTCATTCAATCCTCAATCACGAACAAATTCTTTAATTTGGGACTCAAGTTTTTTGGGTTTTTTTGTGGCATATTGGGAGCTTTTTACTTCGCTTTTTAACTCATTAGCACTCCTCCCACCCCAGGATCTCCATTCTATTCAGTCTTTGCTCCACTTAATATAATAGTTTCCCCCCCCCCTTTTTCTTGTTTCCCTCTTATCCCTCTCATTATATCTCTTAGTCAACCATCACTTATAAGCAAATCATTTTATACTTGACCCAAATTTTTTCCTTTTTTGCATTTTATGGGTCCCTACTTCCTTTTTTGCCCCTTGAACACTTCCCCCCAACTCAGGCCCTCCATTATAGGCATTTTTTGTTCCATTTAGCATAATATAATTCACAGTTTATCACAATATTTTCCTAAGGAAGAGGGAAGAGGAGGGGAGGAGAAGAAAGAAAAGGGGAGGGAAATAATAAATTATTACTGGGGTTTTTTCGTTTTTTTTCCAAATTTTTTTTTTTACTTCTTTTTTTTACTTTTTATTCTTTATTAATTCTCATTAGTGCTATCAACAAGATCACCCTCAGATGCCATTAAAAAAAAGGAAATAAAATATCATGGATACAAAAGATAAACAAGTAACACAGATAGATGTGGAAAAATCTATGGAGAAAAAATTTAAAATATTGGAAACCTTGGAGCTAAATGACAGAGAATTTAAAATAGAAATCCTAAAAATACTCAGAGATATACAAGAAAACACAGAAAGGCAATTTAGGGAGCTCAGAAAACAACTCAACGAACACAAAGAATATATTACCAAGGAAATTGAAACTATAAAAACAAATCAAACAGAGATGAAAAACTCAATTCATGAACTGAAAAACGAGGTAAAAAGCTTAGCTAATAGAACAGGCTAGATAGAAGGTAGGATTAGTGACATAGAAGACAAGCAACTTCAGGCACAACAGAGAGAAGAGAGAGACTCAAAAGTTTAAAAAAAAATGAGAAAGCCTACAGGAATTGTCTGACTCCATCAAAAAGAATAACATAAGAATAATAGGTATATCAGAGGAAGAAGAGAGAGAAAATGGAATGGAGAATATATTCAAACAAATAATAGATGAGAACTTCCCAAGCCTGTGGAAAGAACTAAAGCCTCAAGTTCAAGAAGCAAACAGAACACCAAATTTTCTTAACCACAACAAACCTACTCCAAGGCACATCATAATGAAGATGGCACAAACAAATGACAAAAAAAAATTCTCAAGGCAGCCAGGGAAAAGAAGAAAACAAAATATAAAGGAAGGCCTATTAGATTATCATCAGATTTTTCAGCAGAAACTCTATAAGCTAGAAGAGAGTGGACCCCAATATTTAAAGTCCTGAAAGAGAGGAACTTTCAGGCAAGAATACTATACCCATCAAAGCTATCCTTCAAGTACAAAGGAGAAATAAAAACATTCACAAATACAAAAAAGATGAAGGAATTTATCATCAGAAAACCCCCATTCCAGGAAATACTAAAGGGGGTTTTCCAAACAGATCCAAAGAACAAAACAGAACAAAACCACAAGTAAAAGCTCCACCAAGAACACAATAAAACCAAACTTAAACTGTGACAACAAAAGCAAAAAAAAGGGGAGAGAACGAAGATTAACACTAGCAAAGGATGATGAAGTGCAGAAACACTCACAAGATAGGGTACTACAATGAATATGGTAGGTACCCTTTTCATTACTTAATGGTAACCACCCTCGAAAAAAACCGCCACAGAAGCACATGACTTAAAAAAGGTAGCAACAGAGGAAAGAAGTATGGAATACAAAAAAACAAAGGATAGAAAAACAAAAGAGAAGAATCAAACAAGACACAAAACTAACAGAAAGCAATTTATAAAATGGCAATAAGGAATCCACAAGTGTCAATAATTACACTAAATGTAAATGGATTAAACTCACCAATAAAAAAACACAGAGTAGCAGAATGGATTAAAAAAGAAAATCCAAGCCCTGGCCGGTTGGCTCAGCGGTAGAGCGTCGGCCTAGCGTGTGGAGGACCCGGGTTCGATTCCCGGCCAGGGCACACAGGAGAAGCGCCCATTTGCTTCTCCACCCCTCTGCCGCGCTTTCCCTCTCTGTCTCTCTCTTCCCCTCCCGCAGCCAAGGCTCCATTGGAGCAAAGATGGCCCGGGCGCTGGGGATGGCTCTGTGGCCTCTGCCCCAGGCGCTAGAGTGGCTCTGGTCGCAACAGAGCGACGCCCAGGATGGGCAGAGCATCGCCCCCTGGTGGGCAGAGCGTCGCCCCTGGTGGGCGTGCCGGGTGGATCCCGGTCGGGTGCATGCGGGAGTCTGTCTGACTGTCTCTCCCTGTTTCCAGCTTCAGAAAAATGAAAAAAAAATAATAATAAAAAAAAAAAAAAAAAAAAAAAAAGAAAATCCAACTGTATGCTGCCTACAAGAAACACATCTAAGCAACAAGGATAAAAATAAATTCAAAGTGAAAGGCTGGAAAACAATACTCCAAGCAAATAACATCCAAAAAAAAGCAGGCGTAGCAATACTCATATCTGATAATGCTGACTACAAGACAGAAAAAGTACTCAGAGACAAAAATTGTCATTTCATAATGATTAAGGGGACACTGAATCAAGAAGACATAACAATCCTTAATATATATGCACCAAACCAAGGAGCACCAAAATATATAAGACAGCTACTTATTGACCTTAAAACAAAAACTGACAAAAATACAATCATACTTGGAGACCTCCATACACCGCTGATAGCTCTAGATCGGTCAGCCAAACAGAAAATCAATAAAGATATATTGCCTTAAATGAAACACTAGAGCACCTGGATATGATAGACATCTACAGGACACTTCATCCCAAAGCGACAGAGTATACATTTTTCTCTAGTGTACATGGGACATTCTCAAGAATTGACCATATGTTGGGCCACAAAGACAATATCAGCAAATTTAGAAAAATTGAAATTGTACCAAGCATATTTTCTGATCATAAAGCCTTAAAACTAGAATTCAACTGCAAAAAAGAGGAAAAAAACCCCACAAAGATGTGGAAACTAAACAACATACTTTTAAAAAATAAATGGGTCAAAGAAGTAATAAGCGCAGAGATCAAAAGATATATACAGACAAATGAAAATGAAATACAACATATCAGAATCTATGGGATGCAGCAAAAGCAGTAATAAGAGGAAAGTTCATATCACTTCAGGCCCACATGAACAAACAAGAGAGAGCCCAAGTAAACCACTTAACTTCACACCTTAAGAAACTAGAAAAAGAAGAACAAAGACAACCCAAAACCAGCCAAAGAAAGGAAATTATAAAAATCAGAGCAGAAATAAATGAAATAGAGAACAGAAAAACTATAGAAAAAAATTAATAAAACAAGGAGCTGGTTCTTTGAAAAGATCAACAAAATTGACAAACCCTGGGCAAGACTCACCAAGGAAAAAAGAGAAAGGACTCATATAAATAAAATCCAAAATGAAAGAGGAGAAATCACCACAGACATCATAGATATACAAAGAATTATTGTAGAATACTACGAAAAACTATATGCCACCAAATTCAACAATCTACAAGAAATGGATAAATTCCTAGAACAATACAACCTTCCTAGACTGAGTTATGAAGAAGCAGAAAGCCTAAACAGACCGATTAGCAGGGAGGAAATAGAAAAAACTATTAAAAACTTCCCAAAAAATAGCCCTGGCCGGTTGGCTCAGCAGTAGAGCGTCGGCCTGGCGTGCGGGGGACCGGGGTTCGATTCCCGGCCAGGGCACACCCCCTCCTTCCTCTCTGTCTCTCTCTTCCCCTCCCGCAGCCAAGGCTCCATTGGAGCAAAGATGGCCCGGGCGCTGGGGATGGCTCCTTGGCCTCTGCCCCAGGTGCTAGAGTGGCTCTGGTCACTGCAGAGCGACGCCCCGGAGGGGCAGAGCATCGCCCCCTGGTGGGCAGAGCGTCGCCCCTGGTGGGCGTGCCGGGTGGATCCCGGTCGGGCGCATGCGGGAGTCTGTCTGACTGTCTCTCCCTGTTTCCAGCTTCAGAAAAATACAAAAAAAAAAACTTCCCAAAAAATAAAAGTCCAGGCCCAGACGATTATACTAGCAAATTCTATCAAACATTCAAAGAAGACTTGGTTCCTATTCTACTCACAGTCTTCCAAAAAACTGAAGAAGAAGCAATACTTCCAAATACATTTTATGAGGCCAACATAACCCTCAGACCGAAACCTGGCAAGGACGGCACAAAAAAAGAAAACTACAGACCAATATCTCTAATGAATACAGATGCTAAAATACTAAACAAAATACTAGCAAATCGAATACAACAACATATTAAAAAAATAATACATCATGATCAAATGGGATTCATCCCAGAATGTCAAGGATGGTTCAACATACGTAAAACGGTTACCGTAATACACCATATCAACAAAACAAAGAACAAAAACCACATGATCTTATCAATAGATGCAGAAAAGGCATTCGATAAAATACAACACAACTTTATGTTTAAGACACTCAACAAAATGGGTATAGAAGGAAAATATCTCAACATGATAAAGGCCATATATGATAAACCATCAGCCAACATCATATTAAATGGCATAAAACTGAGGACTTTCCACCTTAAATCAGGAACGAGACAGGGTTGTACACTCTCTCCACTCTTATTTAACATGGTGCTAGAAGTTCTGGCCAGAGCAATCAGACAAGAGAAAGAAATAAAAGGCATCCATATCGGAAAAGAAGAAGTAAAGGTATCACTTTTTGCAGATGATATGATCCTATACGTCGAAAACCCCAAAGACTCCACAAAAAGATTACTAGAAACAATAAACCAATACAGTAAGGTCGCAGGATACAAAATTAACATACAAAAGTCCATAGCCTTTCTTCTTCTTTTTTTTTTTTTTTTGTATTTTTCTGAAGCTGGAAACAGGGAGAGACAGTCAGACAGACTCCCGTATGCGCCCGGCCGGGATCCACCCGGCACGCCCACCAGGGGGCGACGCTCTGCCCACCAGGGGGAGATGCTCTGCCCCTCTAGGGCGTCGCTCTGTTGCGACCAGAGCCACTCTAGCGCCTGGGGCAGAGGCCAAGGAGCCATCTCCAGCACCCGGGCCATCTTTGCTCCAATGGAGCCTCGGCTGTGGGAGGGGAAGAGAGAGACAGAGAGGAAGGAGAGGAGGAGGGGTGGAGAAGCAAATGGGCACTTCTCCTGTGTGCCCTGGCCGGGAATCAAACCCGGGACTTCCGCACGCCAGGCCGACGCTCTACCACTGAGCCAACCGGCCAGGGCCCCATAGCCTTTCTATCAATATATGCCAACAATGAAATATTAGAAAACGAACTCAAAAAAATAATCCCCTTCACGATTGCAACAAAAAAATAAAATACCTAGGAATAAACACAACAAAGAATGTAAAGGACCTATATAACGAAAACTATGAAGCATTGTTAAGGGAAATCGAAAAAGATACAATGAGATGGAAAAATATTCCTTGTTCGTGGATGGGAAGAATAAATACAATCAAAATGGCCATATTACCCAAAGCAATCTATAAATTTAATGCAATTCCCATCAAAATTCCTATGACATTCTTTAAAGAAATGGAACAAAAAATCATCAGATTTATATGAAACTATAAAAACCCCCGATTAGCCAAAGCAATCCTAAGGAAAAAGAATGAAGTTGAGGGCATTACAATACCTGACTTCAAACTATATTATAGGGCCACGACAATCAAAACAGCATGGTATCGGCAGAAAAACAGACACTCAGACCAATGGAACAGAATAGAAAACCCAGAAATAAAACCACATATAAAGGGTCAAGTAATTTTTGATAAAGGGGCCAACAACACACAATGGAGAAAAGAAAGCCTCTTCAACAAATGGTGCTGGGAAAACTGGAAAGCCACATGCAAAAGAATGAAACTCGACTACAGCTTGTCCCCTTGTACTAAAATTAATTCAAAATGGATCAAAGACCTAAATATAAGACCTGAAACAATAAAGTACATAGAAGAGAACATAGGTACTAAACTCATGGACCTGGGTTTTAAAGAGCATTTTATGAATTTGACTCCAAAGGCAAGAGAAGTGAAGGCAAAGATAAATGAATGGGACTACATCAGACGTTTTTGCTCAGCAAGAGAAACTGACAACAAAATAAACGGACAGCCAACTAAATGGGAAATGATATTTTCAAACAACAGCTCAGATAAGGGCCTAATATCCAAAATTTACAAAGAACTCATAAAACTCAACAACAAACAAACAATCCAATAAAAAAATGAGAAGAAGACATGAACAGACACTTCTCCCAGGAAGAAATACAAATGGCCAACAGATATATGAAAAGATGCTCATCTTCATTAGTTATTAGAGAAATGCAAATCAAAACTACAATGAGATACCACCTCACACCTGTTAGATTAGCTATTATCAACAAGACAGGTAATAGCAAATGCTGGAGAGGCTGTGGAGAAAAAGGAACCCTCATTCACTGTTGGTGGGACTGTAAAGTAGTACAACCATTATGGAGGAAAGTATGGTGGTTCCTCAAAAAACTAAAAAGAGAACTACCTTATGACCCAGCAATCCCTCTACTGGGTATATACCCTCAAAACTCAGAAACATTGATACGTAAAGACACATGTAGCCCCATGTTCATTGCAGCATTGTTCACAGTGGCCAAGACATGGAAACCACCAAAAAACCCTTCAATAGAAGACTGAATAAAGAAGATGTGGCACATATACACTGTGGAATACTACTCAGCCATAAGAAATGATGACATCGGATTATTTACAACAAAATGGTGGGATCTTGATAACGTTATACGGAGTGAAATAAGTAAATCAGAGAAAACCAAGAACTACATGATTCCATACATTGGTGGGACATAAAAGCGAGACTAAGAGACATGGACAAGAGTGTGGTGGTTACCAGGGGTGGGGGGGAGGGGGGGCGCGGGAGGAAAGGAGGGAGAGGGAAAGGGGGAGGGGCACAAAGAAAACTAGATAGAGGGTGACGGAGGACAATCTGACTTTGGGTGATGGGTAAGCAACATAATTGATTGACAAGATAACCTGGACATGTTTTCTTTGAATATATGTACCCTGATTTATTGATGTCACCCCATTAACATTAATAAAAATTTATTTATAAAAAAAAAGGTAAAATATCTAAAAGGATGGGTGGTGTTCAACAGGTAGTGAATAGAGTGATCAGCTCTGACATCATCAACTCTCTGGGCTGGAAAGAGACTCCCAACTGCACACAGACTCACATTTTATTAATTATTTTCAAGCACAAGATTGGGGGGGATGCAATAGGCAGTCTGGGTTATCCAGTTCGTATATGCCATGTGCAGACAAAATTCAGACTCTCATTTTACATGCTTAGAAGAACTGAAAGAAAAACAGCTATTGCTGTTAAAATAATTATTACAGCTTACTTCATAATGTATAATCAATGTACACCCTCCAAAAGTAAGAAAAGAGAAACAGCTGCGACATAAAAATCAAGTTCTATTTTTAATTCACAGAAAGAAACAAGGTGATGTAGAAACTGAAGGTGAAGCATTCAGGATCCCAAATCACTGCTACAGTTGACCCTTGAACCACATGGGGGTTGGAGACACCAATCTCCTTCACATCACACAGTCTGCACATAACTTTGGACTCTCCAAACACTTAGCTACTAATTGCTCACTGTTAAGTGGAATGACAACATAAAGAGTTGATAAATGCATATTTTGTATGTTGTACGTATTATAGACTGCATTCTTACAATAAAATAAGCTAAAGAAAAGAAAATGGTACTAAGAAAATCACAGGAAGAGAAAATACATTTACAGCGTTTATTTTAAAAACTTAAGAATAGGACAAAAAATATGGCAGCTGCCAGTAGTCAACATGGAAGTGCAAAGAGCATCAGAGAGTGTTCAGAGCACCCCAGGGCCGCAGCGCAGAACCAGGCTCAAGCCCATTCTGAAAAGGAAGGAAGGCGTAAAGAACTTAAACGACTTCGGAGTGAGGACACATGGATGCTACCTGGAGGAAGCCAACATATTCAGATAACGTACAAAGTAGCCAAGAAAGTAGAAAATTAGACCTGATAAAATATAATAAAATTGTAAAAAACATAGTTCAAAAGATGTTACAAACAACAAAGATGAGTTTAGTGGTGATAAAAAGATAATAGATCTGGGTCTTTAGACACATGTGGAAGATTCCAATTCAAGGTAAAATCAAGAGTTTTTTTCTCTTGGAAATTTGAGACCTAAATTTTTTAAGACCCTCTGATGATGATGAACTGTCATTTCATCAAAAGGGTAGAAATTCTGAATCATTTAGTTCATCTTCAGCACTCGCCACTCAAAGTTCTGTGCATTGTGGTTTTTGAAAATGCACATAGAACAGTGAAAAAAGTTTATCATCATGGAGTCAGTCTGATGAGAGGAGGAGGAGAGAGGAAACAATTCAAATCAAGTGCTGTAAGAAACCAGTTGCAGTGTTGCCTATCAACACATTTCAGAAGACACAAGAGGAAAATCCCAGGGTGAAAGCTTGAGGGATGACTCTTGGAAAAAGAATGTCTATAGGACACAGTATTCATTGGCTGGAAGTGGTCCCGAGGATGAATCCATGCACATCTTGAGTTTTGATGAGAGGAACAAGTTGGGAGCCAAGATTGTCAAGGCAGAGATGATGGGAAATATGGAATTAGATGAACAACTTAAAGCCCAACTTGAAAAGGCAAATAAATTTAAAGAAACTATAACACAGATATCATCCAAAAAATGTAGGGTAGAGAGTGAAGACTAGTAAGAAGTGATTCTTATCAGGACAGATAGGTCTGGAAGGCTTTGGCCTGTGAACATTCCAGGGAAACCCCTGGAATCTAAAAGATGAAAAAGGAAGAGACAGATGGCATCAACCCTTGAGAAAAAAGTAAGGATCAGATACTTTCCTGATGATGACAATCTATGCCTCAATGATTTGGTCAATAATGAAAAGTTGGGAACAGCAAAATAGCAAAACAAACTTTTTATGAAAATGGCATCTAAGTTTACGGGGAAAACAGATAGAGACTATTATGTTCTGGCTGACATGTTTGTCTCCAAAGCAGCGGAGAGAACATTTTGGTGAAGAGGAAGAGAACCAAAGAGAAAAGCTATGCTGAACACTGGAGTCTTATTGCGGTGGAAACATGTCTATATTGGAAATATGTCTGTATTGTTTTGACAGCTCTCACTTTCCCAAGCACCCTATTGTTGCAACGAGTATTAAGTTTATTTATATTTACCCAACTTTTGATCTCTTTCTGAGGGTCACTGCCTGATAGTCCCTTTGTAGCACAATAGAGTAGCTACTATATTTGGATGAAGACATCTGAGAGAAAATTCATATGTTTAGAAAATCATTGGTAAAGATGTTTGAAGATAAAGGATTGGACTGCATATTTTTAGAAACTAATGTAAGCATGATGGAACAGTGTTGTATGGTTTATGAATTCATTCCTCTCTCAAAAGAACTGGGTGATATGGCTCCTGTCTATTTTAAGAAAGCCATAATGGAATCTCATGAAGAATGGTCTATGACCACAAAATTGATTGATCTCTCTTCAAAAGATAAGAGAAAGCCTATGCCCAAAGGCTTGACTTACTTCTCTGATTCTGGTCTCCAAGGAGGGTTTGCCCATGTCACTGAAGGTCAACACAAATTCCCTCATTACTTTGGAAAGGAAATCATCGGTGGGCTTCTGGATACAGAACCAAGACATTAGAGGAAAGAGGTCTGAGAAAGCTTTGAGGACGAGAGGAAGAAAGCACTGGAGTGGTAGAAACCATCTGACTTCACCAAAAGTAAAAAATGTTGAGTCATACCTTTCATTTTTATTTCCTCTTCAGATTCCTTTGTTTTATTTCCCTTGCACCAACTAAACTACTGTCTCTTGGGCCATAGGGAAAGTCCTGCACTTGGGACAACTGTGAATCGTTGGATTGTGTCATTTCCTTCCCTGCCTACTTCTGTGGACTTCATTGTAGAAATCCAGGAATCAGACCAGAAAGACTGGGTGACCTGCTTGTGTTCCAGCTCTGAACCTGTGTCTCTGTGTTCTGCACTACTCAGTGAATGTACAGAAAGGCTTTTCCAAAGGATTAGTTGGGAAGTATAGTACATCACTGGTTCATAAGGAAATGAGTCAGCTTCAAAGTTGAGTCTACTGATTGACTTCTTTTGCATTTTTAAAATTAAGAGTTGGCATATTTAGCAATTGAAATTTCTTTTCATAGCTTTTTACAGAAGAAGCCTTAATTTTCTACCAGTAGCATATATATCATTGCTAGTTCTTTTATTAAAGGAAAAAGAATGTTTCAAAGATAATAAAGAATTAAATGAAGTATTTAAAAAAAAACCCTGAGCATAAGTGGACCAATGCAATTCAAACCATATTGTTCAAGGGTCAACTTTTCTTTCCCTTTCTCAAAAGATATGGGGCTCTTTGGTGGGCTTGCCAAAAGTAGGATCTGCTGAACCCTTTGACGACTAGTCCCAAGGGCTGTCCTACCTTGAGTTAGAGAAGGCTGGGTTCCTCTTTTCTTCCTCACCCCCTCCACTGCCCTTTGCAGCTTCAAATGGGGAGGATCAGGTTGTTTCAAATAAGCCATCTCTGTACTGGTAACATTTACTGTGAGAGGCAGAAGACCTTTAAGAGTCGGAAGAGTGTGTACCATTAGGATAGCAGCTGCCCCCCACAGTCACCCAACACCCTGAGCCCCCATTGCTATGGGATCTGGTTGCTAAAGTCACCATCTTTCCTGGACTCCTTCCTTAGCTGTGTGTTCCTTAACAAATTGAAAATGCAGCAATCCACTCAGAGGGGTGCTTGCAATGATAGAAACACCTAAATTCACAGTAATTGTGCACAAAAGCCTGTTTGAAAAGGCAAGGGGAAATACTGTTCACAAAAAGACTGCTGAACAATTGTAACTCTTGGAAAAACTGGCCATTAACTTAGCAGTATGTAAACTCTTGCTGCCTACCCAGGCCCGGTACCAGGGAGCTAGTCAATGTCCATACAACACTGCCAAGAAAGGGCAAAGGGCAAGGGCCAATGTGGAGAGAAAACAGCCAGACGGTCATGGCCATACCTTCCCTGTTAAGGCAGGCCTCAGCATACACAGGCTGTGTACAAGACAAGTCTGTAGAAAGTACTTGCCTGGGGCTTCACCACGTGCTTCAGTTTATGTGGGGCTCAGGCTGGTGAGGCTTCCAATCTGGTTCCTAAGAGAAAGGACTGGAGCTCTGTCACAGAGCTCTGGACCAACGACTGACTCAGTAAGACAGGGATCAGGCCTACTGTACCTGTAGCTAAGTTCTGTGATCTCACCTCCACTTACATCAAATGTGACATAGAATGTATAAAATTTAAAGAGAGAAGGGTTGAGATTCTCCTTACCCTACCTGGTTTGTTCACTGCCTGCTGGAGTCTGAGACACCAAGGACCCCACTTCCTGGCTTCCCTACCACTGGGCTCCCCCACACAGGGGACTTTCCTGTGCACCTCTGTAACAGGCCCCACCACGGAGGCTCAAATTCTCCGGTGAGTGGTGGTGGGGGTTCTCAGAGCCGCATCCACAGCTCCATGCGCGGACACTGACCAGCAGGTAGGACCCTCCACACCCCCAGAGCAGCTGCTGGCCAGCTCAGGTGGTCATTGCTGCCCATCTGGCCAAGGGCTGAGCTTCTAACAATTCTACCAGCCCTGAATCACATGCATTAAATCCTCTTCTGCCTAAATGAACTCGAGTGGCTCCTGAATAGTACACGTGCTGAGGATGCTGTCGACCAAGATGCAGAAATCTCAGGTGAAAAAAACTTAAACATTACTTCAGGAAGGACATTTCCAAGGAAAGGCTTGTATATACATAGGAAATCTACTGAGCAGACAGAACTTTGAAGGAACCAGCCAGACAAATGTGCAAAAGAGCACGGATAAGGATGTTCATCATTGTGCTGTTACTCAGTGGTGAAGGGTTGAAAATGACCCACCTAAACGTCCATCCACAGAGAGCTTGGGCAAGTAAGCTGAGAGCCACCCATATGATGTAGCTCCTCACAGCCATAAGAATTGTGCTCCAGAAGGTGTCTAATAATGTAGAAATAAGACTCAACAAATACTACTAATTTTGAAAGGCAGCCCACAAAACCATCTAGACATGACCTCTTTTTAACTAAATAAATACTTTTGTGCATATATGACTATTCGGTATAGCACAAACATTTGGAATGATATGCCCCCAAATGTTACCAAGACACCTGCTCATGTTCTGCCCCTGCATGTGCTAGATGTAGAGCCTGTGGTACAATGGCCTGGCCTTGAGCCACACAAGGGACCAGCCAAAGAGCAGGCTGGCTGGACTGAGCCAAATCACAAGTTTGGTCCAAGCCCCAGACAGTAGGCAGGCCTGCTCTGTGCCAAGTTCACTATCGTCCTGGCCTCCCTTGAGTGCTGGCCTGGCCAAGTCCTGTCCACAGTAGTTCCTCCACCACCTAGAGATTCCCCTGGGCTGCCTCAGGGTCCAGGCAATGCACCTAGTAATTTCAGTTCTAAATGTGGTAACAGGTAAGTCCTGCTTACTCAAATCTAAGACCCATATTTGCTCGTGTAAGCCATGGAGAAAAGATGACACTGGCTAAGCCTTGGAAAATGAATGACTCACCTTCAGAGTGCTTGTGTGTGTGTGTCAAGAGCCCATTTTCACATAGAGAGTATACTGGAAGAGCGAACCTATGGTGATTTTAATATCTCACTTCCGATGGAGCATGCAGCTGACACCCAACAACCATCCAAAAAGACGTAATCAATTCTATTTCTGTGGAAATGATCCCAGTTCACAGAGAATGAATCACCAGGTGGGGTGGTATGGCCTGTGGTTCAGATGTCGAGTGGGTGGGTCTTACCCACCTACTGAGCCCATCCCCGTCCTCCTCCTTCCCCTCCCCCTCCCCCCTCTTTCTCCTCTTCCTCCTCCTCCCCCTTCCTCTCCCCTTCCCCCTTTTTCTCCTCCTTCTCCTCCTCCTCCCCCTTCCTCTCCCCCTCCCCCCTTTCTCCTCCTTCTCCTCCTTCTCCTGCTCCTCCCCCTTCCTCTCCCCCTCCCCCTCTTTCTCCTCCTTCTCCTCCTCCTCCCCCTTCCTCTCCCCCTCCCCCCTCTTTCTCCTCCTCCTCCTCCTCCTCCTCTCTACCATGAGCAGGGTCAGCACTGCCACTTCTAAGTCCCAAAGCCTCCTTGCAAAAAGGACCCACAAAAGGTTCTTGGTACCACTCTTTGGGAAGAGGGGGTGAGAGAACTCATGAATCATTAAGGCATTAAAGCAAGATGGCCCATGGGACTAGGAGCTGGTATTACAACCAGGTTAGAGTAGTAGGTGCAGAGGGGAGATGGTCAGAACAGCTCACAGCATATCCCAGAGGAGTGACCTCAAGAGACCCAGGTCTGTGTAGATTATTATGCTAAGTGAAATAAGCCAGTCAGAGAAAGACAAGTACCATATGATCTCACTTATATGTGGAATCTAATGAACACAATAACTGAACAAACAAAATGGAAACTGAAACATAAATATATAAAACAGACAACTGTCAGAGGGAAGGAGGCTAGGTGAAAAAAAAGGTGAAGGGATTAAGCAAAATGTGTATGTGTGCATGCAGGTGTGCATGTGTATAGGTGTGTGTGTATGAAACACGCAGACATAGACAACATCATGGTGACAGCGAAGGAAAGATGGGGGGACTAGGAGGAGGGGCAAAGTGGGGATGAATGGGAAGGGAGAGACTTTATTTAGGCAATGGGTGCACAATGTGGTGCGCAGATGATATTTTGTTGAGCTGCACACTTCAAACCTGCATGGTTTTGAACCAATGTTACCTCAATAAACTAAAAAAAAATGAGAAAGAGAGGGAGACCCAGGCCTGAGCCTCTGCCCTACGACAAAGGGCAGCCTCTACACTGACTGCAACTGTCCCTGCACCTGTCAGGTGCAGACAGTGCACCTGGCCATGAGCTGCAACCAGACCAAAAAGAGCTGAGAGTTGAGACTGCCTTGCACAAGCTCAAAGCAGTATATAGATCATGACCAAGGGCCATTCTCCCACGGTCAGTTCTTTCCTGAGGAGCTGAGAGCAGAAACCAGCCCTGAACATGCACAGTGCCCATCTGTGAACCTAGAGTGCTACATGAGCCCATGAAGACCTATCGTGGTCCCACGGGTCCCCAAGCTCTGCAAGCTCACCCATCTCAGTGGGACGGTGGCTTTGCAAAAATTATCCAATCTGGAAACTGATTTTACAAGACTAATTTAGTGTTCTTCTATAATGTACCTTTGTTGTATTGTTTGAAAATATTCCATTATGAAGAAAAGACAGCAAAGGGAATGATGACCCTTCTAAGATACACTAAGTATAGATAAATACACCGGAAGGAGAGCACGTGTGTATTAGACATAGACAGAAAGCTCTGGAAAAACCAAGAGACTCCTATTGTCCACAAGGCTATGCAGACCCAGGCAGCTGCGCAGTAAACGTTCATGACATGCTAAGTGGTGTCTGAAATGGCACTGAATATCCACGATACAGTCATGCACATCAGACCAAGTATACAAGGGGAACCTAACTTAGGTCATTTTTCTGCTACCCCCTGGAGACAACCGTTCTGTTCTTTTAATCCACAGCTTTTCACAAGCCTGCAAGCCACAGATGTGGCAGGGTCAGAGTCGGATTAAGGTCGGTTGAGGACCTGGTAGCAGAAGAAAATATCGGGCCCCTTAAAAAAAAAGATGGGGAAAATAAAAATATACATTAACCACATTTTTAAATAAATAAAAAAATATTATGTACTATTAATGTTAAAATTGCACATATGAAACCAAACTTGATGTCATTAGAAAAAAAGTGTAAAGTTGGGGTTTTGTGGGGCCCTTCAGAAGTCGGGGCCCAGGGCGCGCGTCTGGTGTGCCCACCGTTAAATCTGCCTCTGGACAGGGCAGAACTGCTCCTAAGCTTGCACAACACGTGTGTGTCACTGGCCTAGAACCTCCCATCCATGGCCCCACTGCTAGTTTTGTAACTCTGGTCCCTGTGAGCATATATATAGCAGGGAAACAGGCACTGCAGAGCAGGACGGAACACACATACGCTGTGGACTTCAGGGCTGAGGGCACTCTGCCAAGTGCACCCTCTCCTACCTCTGTTACTTTCTTCATCTGCTTCCCCTTGCTTCTCACTGTGTGTTTTAAACTGCACCAAGGTCAGCCCTGACCAGTTATTTCAGTCGGTTACAGCATCGTCCCAAAACACCAAGGTTGCAGGTTCTATCCCCGGTCAGGGCTTACACAGGAAGCAACCAATGGATGCACGACTAAGTGGAACAACAAATGAATGCTTCTCTCTTTCTCTTTCTGTCTCTTTCTCTCCCTGCTTCTTCCCCTCTCTCTAAAAACAATTTTAAAATTTAAAAGGAAATTAAAAATAAATAAAGAAATTGCACCAAGGTCATTGCCCTTCTGCCGTCTCCCAATAGCTCTGCTAGGGAGCACTCTGTATAGCAGATTTGCTCATTTTCTTTAAATGCCACCGGATCCCCTGTGCAGAAGGACTCTTGACTGCTTTAGGTACTTTAGAGGATCCTCATCGGGAATTATAATAAATGCTCTTCCACCTTCTAAGAAAACAATGGAAGAAAAACAGCTACAAATAATTTATGAAGCATTTTCTCTGCTGATATAGTATCTCAAGTGGTGAGAGAGAAAGAAAGAGAGAGACAGAGAATGAATCACCAGCCACTCTACGGGGTGTCCATAACTGACACTGGAGCCCTGACCATCTGCCTGTCCCTCTCGGGTGGACCACTTGCTTTAAGAAAGCAAAACACCGCTGACACGTTCATACCCCACACTGGCAGCAGCCATTCTGAGAGTGGTTTCTTAGGAAGCGTGTGCACCACAGCTAATGCCTCCCACAGACATGGGAACTCAGGGGCAGAAACCAAGGAGAGCTTGGTCTATAGACCTCAGAGGGAAAGCAAGCCTTCTGGAAGTTCTCAAGCTTCAGACATTTGAAAACCAGACCCACACACCAAGGCCAGGAGGTTTGAGCAAACAAATAACTTTCCATTCCTCCCTTTCAAAGGGATCTTTTGTGATTTCTTTTCACCAATACCTTAATCATAAGAAAAATATTTGAGAGCCCTTCCTACCAGGAACAGTGCAAGTGTCTGCACAGAGTTAGTGGCTGACTCTGGTGAGGGGTGTCCCTGGCTGCCTGACCAAACCTGTTCTGTCAATTTGCTAAGCACTCACGTGGCAACTTCTGGTTCATGACCCACAGAGCTCGGGATTAAGGGGTAAAGCCCATTAAAGCAATACAAAGAATTCTAAGGTAAGAAGGACCAATTGCCTAACCTAAAAGTTCGAAATGATTTTCCAGATACAGATACCTTAAGAATAACAGAAGTAAAAGAAAATGTAGCTAATTTCCATTCAGTGTGGAGAAAACACAGGAATTTAAAGTTGTCCTACCTACAAGTGATACTAACTATACCAGGGTTTACAGGTACCTAGACAATGAGAAGGATCAGAAAGGCACCAGGAAGAGTCAAGCCACAGCTGGGTCCCAAAAGGCCATCCTGCCAGGTCCTTTTGTCTCCAGGGAATCAAGAGCTCCATCTCATGGGAAGTTCTCTTTCATCTCATGTCCATGTGACCAAGACTTACGGTTACTTAAAGTCCCACCTCCTCCAAGAAGCCTTCCCTAACCATTTCATCTTCTACCCACTGAATGTGAACAAAACCCAGGGCTTGAGTATTCAGCTTTGGGCCTCAAAACAGGCTAATCTTATTCTCCAAGTAATTCTTAAGCATCCTGAAGAAGCAATTATGTCTGGGACTTTTCTACATTCACTCAATTGCTTTTAGCAAATGCCAAGCACATAGTAGGCCATTCTGACTATGCAGAAGCAGCAGCATAAATAGGAATGATGGTTTGAAAGACATTAATCCACATGAAATTCCACTTACCAGGCTGGGCTTGGTACTGTGAGAGCAGAAAGCATTTCTTTTCTCCCCCTCCACCAACCCTTCAAACTGTATTTTTCCTGCTTCCTCCCATTCCCTGGCTGGTTTCTCCAGCAGTTCTTTCTCCCCACCCTAGCTTTTCCAGTCTTTTCCAGGGAGTAAGAACCAGTGCACATAAACCAGGTTGAAGCCCAGAAAACTAGAGAAGGGGAGAGGAAGGGAGCTTCCTGTCTCTCTCCCCAGATCACTCCTCCCTGCATCAGGGTGTATCTGGTTTGTCTAGGAATGAGGAGTTAAAAGAAAAATGATATTTAAATTCCCTTTACCTATCACAAGCAAAGTTTTGAAGTTTCAACCCAGAGCTTTACTGTAAGCCACAATATACAGAGGACAGAAGATACAACATAAGAATGATTCCTGCTCCCCAGGTAGAAAGAAGCTCCTGCAGTACAGGTTAGGGGGGATCTGGAAGGACCAAGCCCCTCCCCCCCTGCACCTGGCCAGGAGGGGAGAGGTGGTAAAGGAAGAGCCACCTCTGCAAAGCAGAGGGGACATGGAAAGCATGGTGAATTTTTGTCCTGCTTCCTGCTGGGACCACTGGAGACCACGCAGAAACGGCATCCCAGCATGGCTCTGGCTACTTGGGCAGGTACTCAGGTGCCCAGCAGGGACCTGGAAGAGACCCACAGTGTGGGAACTTCAGGGCCAGGGTGCAGTAGGCAGGTTCCCAGCTGAGGCTCACCCCAGTGACACCCAGCTAGACAATGTTCAGTGGAAACAGGAGGAGGCTCAATGGTGGTGAGAAACTCAGCAAAGGATCAAATGACCAACAAGAGGACACTCTCCCCACAGCCCCTGATGTGACCACAACCTGCTCCTAGTACCCAGAGACCTCCTGTGGAAGAAGGGGCTGCAAGGTGACCTGGAGAGGCTGAGAGGCTGACTCTCAAGGTACCAAGCTGCTTTAAACTAGACAGTGACTGAGATAATATTGACTGAATTCGGTTCAGGAAAATCACAATCACAAGCTAGGACCAAATGTAAGAAATGGAACCAAATCATTGATTCGGGGTAGCAAAAGTAAGTTCTCTTATAACAAAAGCTGCACACTTGTAGCTGGTAAGCTCTGCCCTTTCCATGATAAACTGGGCAGGAAACATCCCTACTCTGATTCAAATGCTTCCATGCGTCCCCATGCAGAATTTATGAGTGTCTGTGCATGACAAGGCACAAGGCTAACGTCCAGAGAAAAAGCAGGTGGTTGCAAGCTTGCCAAGGCAAATCCAGGCCCACCACGGCAACACAGAAAACTTACCTGCCCAGGTGGTCAGATGCTTTCACAAGCAGCCTCTCATCTATCCCTGGCTGTGTGAGCTGGCTATCATTACTCCCATTCTGCCGAACAGCCAGCTGAGACTCAGCAAGATTCCATGACAAGTTCAAGATGATCAAGCTCAACGGCATTACCACTAGGAGAGCCATCCTTTAGTATGCCCTTGTGGCTGGTCCTGTGCAGTAGCCAGATGCTCTGCAGTAGCTGTGC
Organism: Saccopteryx leptura; assembly: GCF_036850995.1. Taxonomy (NCBI): domain Eukaryota; kingdom Metazoa; phylum Chordata; class Mammalia; order Chiroptera; family Emballonuridae; genus Saccopteryx; species Saccopteryx leptura. Next base: position 220,296,837 of record NC_089505.1, on the reverse strand, counting down.
AACATCAGTGGAGAGCCCACTGTTTTTATTTGAAATGAGGAAACGTGCTTAGAGAGGTTAAGAAAACTGACTCGCAGGCAAGTCTAAAACTAAGGTGAGGTAAGTGAGGCACTCACCTCAGGCACAAAGTTTAAGGAGCACCAAAAACCTTCTTGAAATCCATGTTTTAATGTAGTGTTTTTCAAACACCTAAACTAATACAAAATCCACGTTGTAGAAAAATATCACAATTTTAAATAAAGACAGAATCAACATTCCTTACTGATCTCAAGCTCCAACATGGCTTAACACAGCACTGAGGCAGAGCCAGGAAGCCAGCCCAGCTCAAGCCTTCTCCACCAGCCCCGAAGGCAGGGACCCCAGATGTCCCTGAACTGCACTATCTCTAGATACATGTTTCTCCTTACAATTTAATGACCTTGAAGGGCCCTTAAGAGTGACCACAGTGCCCCATCATCCCAGGTGTGAACACTGTGGCTGAGCTCCAAGGAGAATATGGGGTCTAAACAGTCTGTTCCATGGTCATGTGTGAATTATGTAAATGAAGGAAGCCTGTGGGCTTGGGTAAGGGAAGATATTTTAAGACATCAGCTTGAGAAGGTGTGGGGGTGGGCTCTAAAAGGATCACACTGCTGCTTGTCTTCCACTTAAAGGATTTCCTGGCTCAAAATGAAGTGTTTATCAGTGACACGATGCCAGCTGTGGGCCTGTACCTACACAAGTCCCAAATCCAACTCTGCTGGCATCTCCTTCTCCTTGCATTTCAAAAGCCCAACGTTAGCTCATCTGAGCAACTACCTACCTAGCTACACTTGTTAGCCTCTTATTAAAGCCTTGCCTGATAGAAAACGTCTGTTCAACAAATATCTGTTGATTAAAAATTTAAACATTTCTTAAATCAAACCCAGAATCCCTTACTACTGGCTTGTAGTCAAAGCGTCAAACTTGTTTAATAAATATACCATTAGCTGAACAAAAAAAGAAAGACAGTGAATGAATTTGTCCCCATTTTCTCCTGCAATGGCCCTTAGGGACAGGAGCACAAATCTTTCCCATACCAATAATCTCCACCTGGCAAGCCCCGCTCCCTTCACCTTTTATTTTATTCACGCATTACCTGCCAGGCTTTGCCTCCCAAATCCAAGTTAAGTCCAGCAAAGTGAGCAAAGGGAAACTTTGGGAGCACAGCCAGCTCCTCTCGCCCCAGCCCTGCGCTTCCCCGGCCCGCGCCCGCACCGCCGAGGCAGGGCCACCGGGCGGCGTGGCGCAGCCCTCCGCGCCCCCGCACCCAGCCCGACGTTGGGACACGACTGCCGCCCGCGCCGCCCCCACCCGAAGCCCCGCGCCGCCGGTCTGGCCCCCGCGCGCCGCGGCCACCCCACGTCCCGGCGCCCAGTACCTGCACCGGCGGCAGGGCTGTTCCAGCCGGGGCGCTCCTGGCGGCCCCGCGGGATCCTGCGGCAGGGTTGCGAAGCAGCAGGTAGCCGCTGGCCTCACGAAGCCCGGCGTTCGGGACCCGCGCGGGCACGATCCTCTCGCGACAGCGCTCGCGCTCCTGGACGCGCTCCCAGCCAGCGTCGCTTCCCGGTCACGCTCGGCTCCGCGGGGGCGGACGCCGTGCCGCTCGCTTGGCCGCCGCGCGCCGCCCTCGCCTGCTGCTCCCGAGAGCGTCTGGAATCGGCCCAGGGCTCGCGGGGGGCGCGGCGGAACCGAGGCGGCAGGGCACCTTCCTACCCGCCCGCGCGGCGGCGCTGTCGGGGCTTCGGGCCCGGCCGCCCTGACCTCAGCGGGCCGTGGTCCACCCGAGACTCGGACGGGTCTGGAGAGCGAGGCCAAGCGGCGGCCCCGCGCACCGGCACTCCAGCATCCCCCTTACAGATCACCTTCGCTTTCGCGGGTCACCCGGGCCTGTGTTCCGGACCCGCCTGGCGAAGCCGGCGGGCAACGAGGCGGGCCAGAGGGAGTGGGCGCCGAGGTGGGACGTGCGCATTTGAATAAAAGTAAAAGTTGGTTTTTTATAACCTTGTGGGTCCCGAGCGCCTCCAGGCTAATTAGGAAGCAGCTGCCCTATCTTGAGGTGACTCACTGTTGTGACACCACAAGTGTGGGAAGGCTGGCTGCTAAGGACTTGGCAGCTGCGCTCGCTCCCCTTTTTTCTTTTACAGGCAGCTGGCCCATGTGGGGAGACCCTGTTTGGAAACGTACTGGGGGGTCGGATGCTCAGCCAGTCAGGACACTCGCGCTGAGATCTGGATCGCCCCCACCCCAATCACGGTCCCCAAAAGCAGGGAGGGAAGACGAATGCCAGCTGTGTTCCCGCAGGAACCAAGGCCACAGCAGTTTACACGTGGAAACCTGTATGTCAGCTGGGAGAGAGGGTGCTGAGGTCAGACTGTTACCTGAAGTCTGAACTGCCAGCGCTGTTCTTTGGGAGACAATCACCTGGCCCCTGCGCCACTACCTGGGTGGTGGGTCTGATGAGTTTTACGTGCGTTTGCACAACTCTCGGCAACAGAGAAAAGGGACAACACTGGGAGGGGCTCTTTCCACCTCTGGCGGCAGACAGGAACAAAATAAAAATGGGGACCAAAATCCCAAATAGAAGAATCAGTGGCACATCAAAGAGACAGATCTCATTTAATAAGCGTATATAGAAAAATTTCCCTTTGCATTTTTTTATATACAGTGGGTCCTCACTTAGGACATCTCGACATAGGACGTTTTGAGTCTAGGACAATCACTCCCATAAAAATTTTTAAAAATTGAGACAAGTCTTTCGGCATAACCCTTAGCGTTGTACTTACCGATTATGTGGTTGAACTAGTTGGGTTACTTGTGGTGGAAGAATATTCAGTATTCTTTTTCTGTGGCTTTGTTGTTTTTATGTTCTAGATTATAATTTTACAACTGTGTTAGAATTAGGTAAGTGACTTAGAATAGGGTGTGTTTCAACTTACACCAAAATATGGATTACATCACTGTTGTAGGAATGGAACTGTGTCATAACCTGAAGACCCCCCTGGAAACCCTTTGGCACAAGCTATTCATTTAAGAACACCTTTGGACAGGTAAGTGCTTTAAATTCTCAGTGTAGATTAAGAAACAAAAGTATATTGTGAATGGGTCCATGGCCCCCAAGTTAATGACCTGCACCCACAATGGCCAGGTTACTCAGGACAGAATCAGTGACTTTGTCAGTGTGTTTGCTTTGCACAAGAAGAACCCTCAAAACCCAACAACATCAGCAAATCTACAAACCCTTCTCTCTTTTCCCTTCAGCCTCTGCTCCTTGCTTTTCAAAATCACATTGTGTTTTAACTATTAAATATTTATTGACTCTATAAATCACCTTTCTACCTAAGGATTCATTTGTTTCCTGACTATCTTAAGCCTCTGGCTTTATTTATGTGAGCTGTGGGTGGCTTTTGAAGTTCCTAAAGGCTTTGAAGCTGAGAAAGAACACAGTGTCAACATCCAAAATAGCAAGTGGTAGGGAACTTTGTGAATAGGTTAGGGGAATGGAAAATTTCTGGGGTCTAGGAGAGCAAAAACTTTCATGCTTTAAAAGGTTGAAAGAAAGAATATCGCTCCCCCATCCTCCTCTCTTCCACCTTCCTGCTGAGGACTGGGTCCTCAGGGCCCTGACATGTGGCTTTCAAGGGAGCCCTTTCCCTTCTCAAATGCTCTTGGACCATGCCTTCAAAGTCAGGCTGAGAAGTTAACGTGATCAAGTAGGACTTGCCGAAGTTTCAAGGAAACAAACCTTCAGACCCCAGCAGGTCCCTGAGCTAAGACCTGCCATTACTCCACTTTACAAATGAGAGACTGCTATTATTATCTCCATGTTGTGGGCGAGGGGACTCAGGCATGGAAAAGGCAAATAATGTACCCAAAGTCATGCCAGAAGTAAGTAGCAGAGCCAGGATTTGAACCCACAAACTGCACTCCCAGCACTGAACATGCTGCCTTTCTAAAAAATGGAACCTAATTCTGCAAACTGAAAACTGCCTTTAGTTTAGGAAATAAATGAGAATCAGCCCTTCCCACACTCAAAATGGGATATCCTCTGGGATATCAGAAAGCAAGCATATTGAAATTTAGTCTCCACTTACTTGACTCTTCATTTCGAAAAATCAGAGGACTGCCATTAATGGGCAAAGAGAATTTTGCCAAAGGCACCAGGCTATAACCAGGCTGGGACCTAGGAGACTGTGTTCTTTATTCAAGACAGTGCTTCACCGCAGGATTCTGCTCTGGAGTTTTCCCTTATAAAACACTCACTCCGTCTTACCTTGGGCTCAGAAAATATAGACCCCATAGGTGCAGATTGGAGGACTGGAGCTAAGGACCAGCAAGGAAACAACTAAAAATAAAAGAATGTCATCCTTCTCATGACAACAGGCCCATTGCCCAGATGAGCCTTGGTGATAGAAGTGGACTTGAGCTGCCTCATTGTCACAGACCACACAAGCCCTACTTTTGAGGCTGGCTGTCCCACAGGCTGGTTGTTCTGCAGAATCCAGATCCAAGCCAGTGTCCTTTGCATCCTAGTGCACTAATATGAATGACCATGTCACGTCCCTCTTTCTTTTTATTTTCCTTTTTTTTTTAATTGAAAGGAGCAGAGATAGTGAGACAGATTCCCACTTTCACCCAGACCAGGATCCACCCAGCAACCCCATCTTGAGCCAATGTTTGAGTGCCAATCTATTTTTAGCCCCTGAGGCTGATGCACCTCAGTGTCGGGGGCCACATTCAAACCAAGCCACTGGCTGCGGGAGGGGAAGAGGGAGAGAAGGGGTAGTGGCAGGGGGGAGAAGCAGATGGTTGCTTCTCCTGTGTGCCCTGATTGGGAATTGAACCCAGGGTGTCCATACTCTGAGCTGATGCTCTATCCACTGAGTGACCAGCTAGAGCCACGTCCCTCTTTCAAAACCCTCAGTTTCAAAACAACAAAACAGGGTTGTTCAGGCCCTTGGGATTAAACCCAAGCCATTTAAGAGGGCCTACTCTGTCTGCGGCCGCCTCTTGGGCCTCTTCTCAATGACACCATCTGCTCACGCCACTCCAGCCAAACTGGCCTTGTTCCAAACCCCACTTCTTCCCTACCTGAGGCCTCTCCCAACAGCTACTCCCTGGAGGGCTTTACTCATTGCCCTTTGCCTTCCCCACTCTTCACCAGGTTGACTCCTGTTCATCCTTTAGGGTTTAGCTCAAATGTCACTTGCTTTGATCTTTTTTATTCTGGACTGTATTTCCCACTTGCCCTTGTTCTTTTCTTTAGAGTACATCTCACCCTGTCTAATGGTTTATTTTTGGTTTCTGAATTCCCCAAGCAGAGGACAGCTCCATGAGGGCAGAATGTGAATCAATTTTGAGCATTAGTGTTGTATAGCCAGCCCCTAGCACCTAGCACAGAGCTGCTACACAGTAGCTGCTTGAAAAATATCTGTTAATTAGTGCATTCCCACCATGACCTGTCTGACTCTAAATTGCTCCACCTCCCTCAGAAGTATGATTTTGTAGTACTCTCTCTTCTCTGCTCTTTTCCACCCTGGTCTTACTCCCTCTTTCCCAAAGTTCTGCTCTTTCCCCTTCCAAGGGTTTTTGGCTTTTTGACTGCTCTAGTGTCTCAAATCATCCCTTCCCAGCCTCCCTTTGCAGCCCTGATTTTCATGGTCCCAGTCATCGCCCCAACTACTGTCTTATGGGCAACTCCTGTCCCATTTCCTGGTCTTCTGGTTGAAGTCCCAAGCCTACACCAGGCTTTTCTGTGCCTACAGTGAGGCCTTTCTGTCCTACTAAGGAAAATCACAGACCCATACAGACTAAAACCACAAAAATTTATGGTTTCTGAACCCAGTTGGACTCTAATTCCTTTAGGCATTCTCTGAAAAACAAATAGAACAATACATAAAATAAGAAAGAAGGAAAGATTACCAGTAATTCCAATCTGAAATGAATCACTGGTGCATTTTATTGTTTTCTCTTCTACTTTTTATTTTCTAAGGAAGGCATGGAGTTAGCCTACAAACTCAACTGTATTCCACATAGTTGAGATGAAGCCAAATACACAATTTTCTGTCCCAGTTTTTTCTTCAACTACACTATAAGTATCTTCCCATGTGATAACTAAGTCTACATAAATGTAAAGTTTGGGAGTTGCCTAATAGTCCATCATGTGGATAGAGCATGATTTATTTTACCATTTCTCTCCTGCACTGTTTCCAATTTGAAGGCATTATACAAATTTCTTTAACAAATGTCTGTGTGCATAATTTGTTTGCATTTATAATTATATCCTTGGGAGAAATCTGGAAGAGGAATTCCTGAGTCTTTGGCTGTGAATAGGTCTAAGGCTCTAGATGAGTCAGAGGCTATGAGAGCTCCTAGAATTCTCTGGCCCGAATGGCACACTGGGCGTACTTCCACTTGTCCCCGGGGCAGCTTCTCCTCCTGTTCCCTCCAGCAACTAGCCCTTATGCACTGTATGTTCTGGTCCCCATCATATTCTTTTGAACAGATGGTTTTGTTTGTCAGAGAAAATTTACATTATTAGGCATAGAATTAAGTTTTCTAAGCAGCTGACCTTAAAAATAGGAAGGTTTTCTGGATTATCCTAGTGGGCCCAATGTAATCACAAGGGTGCTTTAAATGGGAAGAAGGAGGCAGATAAGGCCAGAGAAAGTGGGCAGCCTCTAGTCTAGAAACTCCAAAAGGTAAGAAAATGGATTCTCCCCTTGGGTCTCCAGAAGGAACACAATCCTGCCAACACCTTGATTTTAGCTCAGTGAGGCACATATCAAATTTCTGACATCCAGAACTGAGAGAACTGAAAGTTTGTGGTTATTTTAATACAGAAACTAAGTTTAGCCTGACTAGGTGGTGGCGCACCAGATAGAGCATCAACCTGGGTCACGGAGGACCCAGGTTCAAATCCTTAAGGTTGTAGACTTGAGTGCAGACTCATCCAGCTTGAGCACAAGATTGCCAGCTTGAGCATGAAAGCATAGACATGACCCTATGGTTGCTGGCTTGAGCCCAAAGGTCACTCACTGGCTTGAACAAGGGGTCACTGGCTCAGCTTGAGCCCCCCCCCTCAGTCAAGGAACATTTGAGAAGCAATCATTGAACAACTAAAATGATGCAACCACAAGTTGATGCTTCTCATCTCTCTCCTTTCTTCTTTGTCTCTGTCTCTCTCTTTTGCTAAAAGGAAGGAAGCCAGGAAGGAAGGAAGGCAAGAAGGGAGGGAGGGAGGGAGGGAGGGAGGAAGGAAGGAAGGAAGGAAGGAAGGAAGGAAGGAAGGAAGGAAGGAAGGAAGGAAGGAAGGAAGGAAGGAAGGAAGGAAGGGAAAGAAAGAAAGAAAAAAAAAGAAAGAAAGAAAGAGAGAAAGAAAGAGAGGGAAGTTAAATTTAATGGGGTGACATTGATCAATCAGAATACATAGGTTTCAGGTAAACATCTTTATAGCATTTGAACTGTTGATTATATTGTGTACCCATCACCCAAAGTCACATCATTTTCTGTCACTATATATTTGTTCTTCTTTACTCCCCTCCCCTTGGTAACCACTTCACTTTTGTCTATGTCCATGAGTCTCAGTTTTATATCCCACTTATGTGTGAAATCATATAGTTCTCAGCTTTTTCTGATTTACTTATTTTACTTAGTATAATGTTATCAAGTTCCATCTATGTTGTCATAAATGTCACTATGTCATCATTTCTTATGGTTAAGTAGTATTCCATTATATATATATATACACACACACATGTACCACATCTTCTTATCCAATCCCCTATTGAGGGACACTCTGGTTGTTTCCATGTTTTGGCCTCCGTGAATAATTCTGCGATGAACATGGGGGTGCATGTGTCTTTGTGTACCAGTGTTTTCAAGTTTTTCAGGTAGATACCCAGCAGAGGGATTGCTGGGTCATATGGTAATTCTAGTCCTTAGTTTTTTGAGGAACCACCATATTGTCTTTTAATTTGTGTTGTTTTAAGCCACTGAGTTTGTGGTAATTTGTTACTGCAACAATAGGAAACTAATGCAGAGTTTATTTTACAATTCTAGTCTTATTGCTGGGAACTCCATTTCTCCATCCCACTCACTGGCTATGTATTGCAGAGGCTTATTAGACATGCCTCGTCTCAATCCAAGCTCAATAAGCTTAACATTATACATAGAGGTTATTACCCAATAGGATTCAGACTCTTAGCTAAGACACTTTTGGGCACCATTTTTCTTTTTCTCATTTTGACAAATGCTAAACATTGACAGTCTGAAATTTTGGAAACTTGGGCAGCCATGTAAATATCTGTCAGAAACGAATAGATCGTTTTCAGGAATGTCCAGAGCATTACCTTGTGACAACTCAAAAAATGCTCTCAGTTTTAAGCTGCCCACATTTTATAATATTCTTAAATTATTCCCTTTTAAGTGTGTTGTCTTGTTACACCATCTAAAAATCATAGATTTGTTGGTTTTTAGCAAATAATGTTATTTTCTACGAAACTGCACTTTCGTGTCCAATGCTCACTCTAACCTCATAAGTACTTGCTGTCCAGAGATATCAGCTTCCTGGACTGGAAGAGAATCTGCAAGATTATTTTGGAATAGTGCCCACAGCAATGCCCATTTGTGTTTATATAGAGTAATATTTTAAATAAGAGATTGAGAGTTTTATTCTGCTTGTAAAGGAGAAGTCTAAACCACTACTTCTCTTTGGAACAGAGAGGTAAAACAAGCATGTGTCTGATTCCTATGCTGGCCCACAGAGCTTCTTTGGCAAATATGGCTTTAAGTCAGCTAATCCTTGAAAAGTCTTTATACTGACTAATTTAGAAGCAGGGAGAACAAATGTGGGAGTATAAATGTACTGTACGGCATTGAGTGAGAGCAATCATGTCTGCCAATGAGCACTCGGTTGTGTTTCTGAGCACCCAATGCTGCACTGACTCTCTTTTAGAGCAAGCTTCCTGGAGCTTGTCTTGCCACTCCAGCACAATGTGCTACGTGGCTGGAATTCAAATTTGGAAGGTCGGAGTCTTGCAGGATCTTAGAGATCATGCTCTTCAGCCTCATTTTATGGGGGACCAGAAAGTGACTAGCCCAACGTTACACAGTGAGGGCTGAGCTACGCCTCACCTGACACAGAAGAAGGGTAGGTAACAGCACCAGCCCACCTCACCCCAATTCTGGGCTTCCTGAGACTCTGGTGATCACCAGCAGAAATATGAGGAGCGACTTACCTTTTTAGGTGAACAGATGAACAACATTCTTATTCTTTTGATAGGAGTTCAGCATCGTAGTCATTTGCTATTATAAATAAATGAAAAAGATAAATATGAAAAGGAAACAAGGGTTTTAATCACAGAAAGATATATCATTGTCATTTGGGGGGCAGTTCCTTACTTTTGACTGAATTATGAACAAAACTTTGGTACGCAAGACACATAACTCTCTTTTTGAAAACTGCTGGAGCTGCTCTTCCTCGTCTGTCAGGAAAATGACATGACATTGAGGGGAAAGAACTAAGCGAACATTTCTATAGCAAATGCTAACACTAAAAATAGTGTTTGGAGTGAAAGTAGGAGAAGAAGAAATAATTCCCTTCATTGCTTTCAATGAAGTGGGAATGATAAATCCACTGACCATGCCTGTAAGGCAGATTTGGAGATTTCCTTAAAAGACATGGGATGGGCCTGACCTGTGGTGGCACAGTGGATAAAGCATCGACTTGGAAATGCTGAGGTTGCCGGTTCGAAACCCTGGGCTTGCCTAGTCAAGGCACATATGGGAGTTGATGCTTCTAGCTCCTTCCCCCTTCTCTCTCTCTGTCTCTCCTCTCTCTCTCTCTCTCTCTCTCTCTCTCTGTCTCTCCCTCTCCTCTCTAAAATGAATAAATTAAAAAAAAAAATTAAAAAAAAAAAAGACATGGGATGGTGTCTGCTGACTTGGTAACTCCCTAAACAACTGTTAGTCATTTTACTACCATTCCTATGTTTCTTACCATTCTAAATATTTGTGAGTCTGATTAATTTCATCTCTCCATGACCATTTTTTTTATAATAATTTTATTTTTTTAATGGGGTGACATCAATAAATCAGGATACATATATTCAAAGATAACAAGTCCAGGTTATCTTGTCGTTCAATTATGTTGCATACCCATCACCCAAAGTCAGATTGTCCTCTGTCACCTTCTATCTTGTTTTCTTTGTGCCCCTCCCCCTCCCCCTTTCCCTCTCCCATTCCCCCCTCCCCCCCGTAACCACCACACTCTTATCAATGTCTCTTAGTTTCACTTTTATGTCCCACCTACGTATGGAATAATGCAGTTCCTGTTTTTTTCTGATTTACTTATTTCGCTTCGTATCATGTTACCAAGATCCCAACATTTTGCTCTAAATGATCCGATGTCATCATTTCTTATGGCTGAGTAGTATTCCATAGTGTATATGTGCCACATCTTCTTTATCCAGTCATCTATTGATGGGCTTTTTGGCTGTTCTATGTCGTGGCCACTGTGAACAATGCTGCAATAAACATGGGGCTGCATGTGTCTTTACGTATCAGTGTTTCTGAGTTTTTGGGATACGTACCCAGTAGAGGGATTGCTGGGTCATAAGGTAGTTCTATTTTCAGTTTTTTGAGGAACCACCATACTTTCTTCCATAATGGTTGTACTACTTTACATTCCCACCAACAGTGTATGAGGGTTCCTTTTTCTCCAAGCCTCTCCAACATTTGCTATTACCTGTCTTGCTAATAATAGCGAATCGAACAGGTGTGAGGTGGTATCTCATTGCAGTTTTGATTTGCATTTCTCTAATAGCTAAAGAAGATGAGCATCTTTTCATATATCTGTTGGCCATTTGTATTTCTTCCTGGGAGAAGTGTCTGTTCATATCCTCTTCCCATTTTTTTATTGGATTGTTTGTTTGTTTGTTGTTGAGTTTTATGAGTTCTTTGTATATTTTGGATATTAGGCCCTTATCTGAGCTGTTGTTTGAAAATATCATTTCCCATTTAGTTGGCTTTCTGTTTATTTTGTTATCAGTTTCTCTTGCTGAGCAAAAACTTCTTAGTCTGATGTAGTCCCATTCATTAATTTTTGCTTTCACTTCTCTTGCCTGTGGAGTCAAATTCATAAAATGCTCTTTAAAACCCAGGTCCATGAGTTGAGTACCTACCTATGTCTTCTTCTATGTACTGAATTGTTTCAGGTCTTATGTTTAGATCTTTGATCCATTTTGAGTTAATTTTTGTACAGGGGGACAAACTGTAGTCCAGTTTCATTCTTTTGCATGTGGCTTTCCAGTTTTCCCAGCACCATTTATTGAAGAGGCTTTCTTTTCTCCATTGTGTGTTGTTGGCCCCTTTATCAAAAATTATTTGACTATATATATTTGGTTTTATTTCTGGACTTTCTATTCTGTTCCATTGGTCTGAGTGTCTATTTTTCTGCCAATACCATGCTGTTTTGATTGTCGTGGCCCTATAATAGAGTTTGAAGTCAGGTATTGAAATGCCCCCAGCTTCATTCTTTTTCTTTAGGATTGCTTTGGCTATTCAGGGTTTTTTATAGTTCCATATAAATCTGATGATTTTTTGCTCTATTTCTTTAAAAAATGTCATTGGAAGTTTGATGGGAATTGCATTAAATTTGTATATTGCTTTGGGTAATATAGCCATCTTGATTATATTTATTCTTCCTAGCCAAGAACAAGGTATATTCTTCCATCTCATTATATCTTTTTCGATTTCCCTTAACAATGATTTATAGTTTTCATTATATAAGTCCTTTACATTCTTTGTTATGTTTATTCCTAAGTATTTTATTTTTTTTGTTGCAATCGTGAAGGGGATTATTCTTTTGAGTTCGTTCTCAATTGTTTCATTGTTGGCATATAGAAAGGCTATTGACTTCTGTATGTTAATTTTGTATCCTGTGACCTTACTTTATTGGCTTATTGTTTCTAGTAGTCTTTTTGTGGATTCTTTGGGGTTTTCGATGTATAGGATCATATCATCTGCAAAAAGTGATACCTTTACTTCTTCTTTTCCGATATGGATGCCTTTTATTTCTTTGTCTTGTCTGATTGCTCTGGCTAGAACCTCTAGTACCACATTAAATAAGAGTGGAGAGAGTGGACAACCCTGTCTTGTTCCTGATTTAAGGGGGAAAGCCTTCAGTTTAGTGCCATTTAATATGATGTTAGCTGATGGTTTATCATATACAGCCTTTATCATGTTGAGATATTTTCTTTCTATACCCATTTTGTTGAGAGTCTTAAACATAAAATTGTGTTGTATTTTATCGAAAGCCTTTTCTGCGTCTATTGATAAGATCATGTGGTTTTTGTTCTTTGTTTTGTTGATATGGTGTATTACGTTAACCGTTTTACGTATGTTGAACCATCCTTGAGATTCTGGGATGAATCCCACTTGATCATGATGTATTATTTTTTTAATATGTTGTTGTATTCGATTTGCTAGTATTTTGTTTAGTATTTTAGCATCTGTATTCATTAGAGATATTGGTCTGTAGTTTTTTTTCTTTGTGTCATCCTTGCCTGGTTTTGGTATGAGGGTTATGTTGGCCTCATAAAATGTGTTTGGAAGTATTGCTTCTTCTTCAATTTTTTGGAAGACTTTGAGTAGAATAGGAACCAAGTCTTTGAATGTTTGATAGAATTCACTAGTATAACCGTCAGGGCCTGGACTTTTATTTTTGGGGAGGTTTTTAATAGTTTTTTCTATTTCCTCCCTGCTGATTGGTCTGTTTAGGCTTTCTGCTTCTTCATGACTCAGTTTAGGAAGTTTGTATTGTTCTAGGAATTTATCCATTTCTTCTAGATTGTTGTATTTGGTGGCATATAGTTTTTCATAGTATTCTACAATAATTCTTTGTATATCTATGATGTCTATGGTGATTTCTCCTCTTTCATTTTGGATTTTATTTATTTGAGTCCTGTGTCTTTTTTCCTTGGTGACGCTTGCCAAGGGTTTGTCGATTTTGTTGATCTTTTCAAAGAACCAGCTCCTTGTTTTATTGATTTTTTCTATAGTTTTTCTGTTCTCTATTTCATTTATTTCTGTTCTGATTTTTATTATCTCCTTTCTTCGGCTGGTTTTGGGTTGTCTTTGTTCTTCTTTTTCTAGTTCCTTAAGGTGGGAAGTTAAGTGGTTCACTTGGGCTCTCTCTTGTTTGTTCATATAGGCCTGAAGTGATATGAACTTTCCTCTTATTACTGCTTTTGCTGCATCCCAGAGATTCTGATATGTCGTATTTTCATTTTCATTTGTCTGTATATATCTTTTGATCTCTGTGCTTATCTCTTCTTTGACCCATTCATTTTTTAGAAGTATGTTGTTTAGTTTCCACAATTTTGTGGGTTTTTCCCCCTCTTTTTTACAGTTGAATTCTAGTTTCAAGGCTTTATGATCAGAAAATATGCTTGGTACAATTTCAATTTTTCTAAATTTGCTGATATTGTCTTTGTGGCCCAACATATGGTCAATTCTTGAGATTGTTCCATGTACACTAGATAGAAATGTATACTCTGTCGCATTGGGATGAAGTGTCCTGTAGATGTCTATCATATCCAGGTGTTCTAGTATTTCGTTTAAGGCCACTATATCTTTATTGATTCTTTGTTTGGATGACCGATCTAGAGCCGTCAGCGGTGTATTGAGGTCTCCAAGTATGATTGTATTTTTGTCAGTTTTTGTTTTAAGATCAATAAGTAGCTGTCTTATATATTTTGGTGCTCCTTGGTTTGGTGCATATATATTAAGGATTGTTATGTCTTCTTGATTCAGTGTCCCCTTAATCATTATGAAATGACCATTTTTGTCTCTGAGTACTTTTTCTGTCTTGTAGTCAGCATTATCAGATATGAGTATTGCTACACCTGCTTTTTTTTGGGTGTTGTTTGCTTGGAGTATTGTTTTCCAGCCTTTCACTTTGAATTTGTTTTTATCCTTGTTGCTTAGATGTGTTTCTTGTAGGCAGCATACAGTTGGATTTTCTTTTTTAATCCATTCTGCTACTCTGTGTCTTTTTATTGGTAAGTTTAATCCATTTATATTTAGTGTAATTATTGACACTTGTGGGTTTCCTATTGCCATTTTATAAATTGCTTTCTGTTAGTTTTGTATCTAGTTTGATTCTTCTCTTTTGTTTTTCTATTGTTTGTTTTTGTTTTTTTGTATTCCATACTTCTTTCTTCTGTTGCTACCTTTTTTAAGTCAAGTGTTTTTGTGGTGGTTTTTTCAAGGGTGGTTACCATTAAGTAATGAAAAGGGTACCTACCATATTCATTGTAGTACCCTTTCTTATGAGTATTTCTGCGCTTCATCATCCTTTGCTACTGTTAAACTTCATCTTTTCTCCCCTTTTTTTTTCTTTTGTTGTCACAGTTTAAGTTTGGTTTTATTGTTTTCTTGGTGGAGCTGTTACTTGTGGTTTTGTTTTCTTTAGCTCTTTGAATCTGGTTGGAAAACCCCCTTTAGTATTTCCTGGAGTGGGGGCTTTCTGATGATAAATTCTCTCATCTTTTCTGTATTTGTGAATGTTTTTATATCTCCTTCTTACTTGAAGGATAGCTTTGATGGGTATAGTATTCTTGGCTGAAAGTTTCTCTCTTTCAGGGCTTTGAATATTGGGGTCCACTCTCTTCTAGCTTGTAGAGTTTCTGCTGAGAAATCTGATGATAATCTAATAGGTCTTCCTTTATATGTTGTATTCTTCTTTTCCCTGGCTGCCTTGAGAATTTTTTCTTTGTCATTGGTTCGTGTCATCTTCATTATGATGTGCCTTGGAGTGGGATTGTTGGGGTTAAGAAAACTCGGTGTTCTGTTTGCTTCTTGAATTTGAGGCTTTAGTTCTTTCCACAGGCTTGGGAAGTTCTCATCTATTATTTGTTTGAGTATATTCTCCATTCCATTTTCTTTCTCTTCTCCCTCTGATATACCTATTATTCTTATGTTATTCTTTCTGATGGAGTCAGACAATTCCTGTAGGGCTTTCTCATTTTTTATTATTTTTGAGTCTCTTTCTTCTTCTCTCTGTTGTGCCTCAAGTTGCTTGTCTTCTATTTAACTAATCCTATCTTCTATCTGGGCTGTTCTATTAGCTAAGCTTGTTCTTGTTTTTCAGTTAGTGAATTGAGTTTTTCATTTCTGTTTGATTTGTTTTTATAGTTTCAATTTCCTTGGTAATATATTCTTTGTGATCGTGGAGTTGTTTTCTGATTTCCCTAAATTGCCTTTCTGTGTTTTCTTGTATATCTCTGAGTATTTTTAAGATTTCTATTTTAAATTCTCTGTCATTTGGCTCCAAGGCTTCCAATATGTTAAATCTTTTCTCCATAGATTTTTCCACATCTATTTGTGATACCTCTCTATCTTTTGTATCCATAATATTCGATTTCCTTTTTCTTATTGGCATCTGAAGGTGGTCTTGTTGATAGTGTTAATTAGAATTAATAAAGAATAAAAAGGAGAAAAAAATAATAATAATAAAAGAGAAAAAAAAAGAAAAAAAAAAGGAAAACACTCCACACACAAAAAAAGTAATAATTTATTATTTCCCCCTTTTTTCCTTCTTCTCCTCCCCTCCTCTCACCTCTTTAGGTAAATATCGTGATGACCTGTGAATTATATTATGCTAAATGGAACAAAAACTGCCTATAACGAAGGGCCTGATTTGGGGTGAAGAGTTCAAGGGGCAAAAAAGGGAGTAGGGACCTACTAAATGCAAAAAAAAAAAAAAAAAAGAGGATATCTTAGACAAGCATAAAATGATTTTCTTGTAAGTGATGGTTGACTAAGAGATATAATGAGAGGGATAAGAGGGAAACAGAAAAAAGGAGAGAAAAAATAATAATATTTAAAGAAGAAAAAAATAAAAATAATAAGTAAAAATCTGTTGTTTTAAGTGGAGCGAAGACTAAATACAATGGAGACTTTGGGTTGGGAGGAATGCTAGTGAGTTAAAAAGCAATGTAAAAAGTACCCAAAATGCCACAAAAACAAACAAATAAAGGAAAACCAAGAACAAAAGCAGAAAAGAAAAAAAAAGAAAAAAAGAAAAAAAAAAAAAACAACAAAAAAAACACAAAAAAACTTGAGTCCCAAATTAAATAATTTGTTTGTGATTGAGGATTAAATGGGAGGAAAAGTAATAGGATTAAAGAAGAAATGAATATAAAGGAAAAAATAAGAAAAAGAGAGAAATGAAGGAAGAAAAAAAGGAAAGGGAAAAAAAACAGAAAGAAAACAAAAGGGGAGAGAGTGAGAGTTAAGGGTTTTGGAGTGTAACCCTAAGGGAGAGTAAGGATGAAGAAAAGAAATAAAATGTAACACTCATGGGTAGTGTAGTTCAAGACAAGGGTAGCATAAGATGGGCAGAGAATAAAAGGACCGAGGTGGAGGAAATACAAATAATAATAAAGGCAATAAGAAAGAAGAAAGAAACAACAACAACAAAGAATTAGTGGAACAAGTTATAAAGTCTGTGTATTTTTCTTGATTTTGAGAGGTTAACTTCTTCCTTTTTCTTTTCTCTCCCTCTTCCTGGTTGGTGACTCTGTACCCCAGGTTCTGCCCCTGTGTCACGCTTAGGTAGGGATTTGCAGTTGATGGGATTCTATGGCAATGTCATAAAATTGGCTTTAGTCTCGCTGGTAGTCAAGGCTTGTTGGCATTTGCAGAGTCCAACAGTGAGAGAGTTTGCTTTCCTGGAGTCTCTCCCCTAGTCTCCCCTTCCTGAATTAGCAGCCTGGTGATCCAGCTATGAGGCTGCCACTGCTTCTGTCTGGGGAGTAAGAGGCTCAAAGAGCTGGGAAATCCCCACTCTATCCTCACTCAGCGCAAGGCTCTGGGTAAGGCTCTGGCAGTCAGAGCCTCCAGCGTAATCAGGTGGGGCTGGGAGTCAATTGTTGTCAAGGTGACTGTTCAGCGCCTACCATTTAGTTGGACCACTCAACCCAGGCTTTCCACAATTTGTAGCCTGTTTTGGCTGGAAAGAAGATGCACTATTGCACTATTCGCTGCTTGCTGTATAGATATTAATATCTGCCAAGTCCCTCTTGTTAGGTATATCCCTGAGTATGGAGGCTCTGTCAATCAGAAGTTGCCCCCGCCCCTTTAGCGCAAGGCACTGAAAAATATTATGCCTCTTGTCTTGGATTGCTGAACTGGGAGAGATCTTATCAATTAGAGCCCTGTGGGTGCGCAGATTTTGTGGGTTAAGCTAATTTCAGTGATTGGATCCGCAGCTGTGCTCCAGAGAGTATTTCAGGCTGCCTGTGCGCCCCTCCCCCAACGCTTGATTGTTAGCTTGAATGGCTGGGTGAGGTGCCCCACCCACGGAGAAAATCTCCTGACTAGGAAAGACAGGTTTGGCGCCCCTCCCGGCGCGCGCGGCTTCTCAGTGCACGCCGGTGGTGGCCTGGACTCCCCGGACTGCGGCACGGGGCGTGCACGCGGCTTCTCAGTGCACACGGTGGTGGCTGGGACTCCCGGGACCGTGGCACGGAGCGCGCGCGCGGCTTCTCAGTGCACACGGTGGTGGCTGGGACTCCCGGGACCGTGGCACGGAGCGCGCGCACGGCTTCTCAGTGCACGCCGGTGGTGGCCGGGACTCCCCGGACCGCGGCACGGGCAGCTGCACGTGTGAGTTGACTCACCCCAGGCGTATTCCCTCCTCGGCTACAGTCCATTCGCTTTCAGTGTGTGTGTGGAACTCCGGGATGCTCCGAGGATAAATTTATCTGTTTCTAGTTGATAAATTTGTTGAGATTTTGGGGAGATCTGTCGGACGCAATGCTCATGGCGCCGTTTCCCTGACGTCACCCTAGTTCTTCTTTGATCCATTCATTTTTTAAAAGTATGTTGTTTAGTTTCCACATTTTTGTGGGATTTTTTTCTTCTTTTTTGCAGTTGAATTCTAGTTTCAAGGCTTTATGATCAGAAAATATGCTTGGTACAACTTCGATTTTTCTGAATTTGCTGATGTTGTTTTTGTGGCCCAACATATGGTCAATTCCTGAGAATGATCCATGTACACTGGAGAAAAATGTATACTCAGTCACTTTGGGATGAAATGTCCTGTAGATGTCTATCATATCCAGGTGCTCTAGTGTTTTGTTTAAGGCCACTATGTCTTTGTTGATTCTCTGTTTGGATGACCGATCTAGAGCCGTCAGCGGTGTATTGAGGTCTCCAAGTATGATTGTATTTTTGTCAGTTTTTGTTTTAAGATCAATAAGTAGCTGTCTTATATATTTTGGTGCTCCTTGGTTTGGTGCATATATATTAAGAATTGTTATGTCTTCTTGATTCAGTGTCCCCTTAGCCATTATGAAATGGCCATTTTTGTCTCTGAGTACTTTTCCTGTCTTGTAGTCAGCATTATCTGACATGAGTATTGCTACACCTGCTTTTTTTTGGATGTTATTTGCTTGGAGTATTGTTTTCCAGCCTTTCACTTTGAATTTGTTTTTATCCTTGTTACTTAGATGAGTTTCCTGTAGGAAGCATACAGTTGGATTTTCTTTTTTAATCCATTCTGCTACTCTGTGCCTTTTTATTGGTGAGTTTAATCCGTTTACATTTAGTGTAATTATTGACACTTGTGAGTTCCCTATTGCCATTTTATATCTTGCTTTCTGTTAGTTTTGTGTCTTGTTTGATCCTTCTCTTTCGTTTTTCTATCTTTTGTTTTTATTTGGTTGTATTCCATACATCTTTCCACTGTTGCTATCTTTTTTATCTCATGTGCTTCTATGGTGGTTTTTTCAATGGTGGTTACCTTTGAGTAATGAAAAGGGTCCCTACCCTGTTCATTGTAGCGAACTATTTTGTGAGTACTTTTGCACTCCATCGTCCTTTGCTACTGTTAATCTCCATCTTCTCCCCCCCCCCCTTTCTTTTTGTTGTTGTCACAGTTTAAATTTGTTTTTATTGTGTTCTTCTTGGAGCTTTTACTTGTGGCTTTGTTTTTTTTTTTTGTTCTTTGTATCTGATTGGAGAACCCCCTTTAGTAATTCCTGGAGTGGGGGTTTTCTGATGATAAATTCCTCATCTTTTCTGTATCTGTGAATGTTTTTATTTCTCCTTCATATTTGAAGGATAGCTTTGATGGGTATAGTATTCGTGGCTGAAAGTTCCTCTCTTTCAGGACTTTAAATATTGGGGTCCACTCTCTTCTAGCTTGTAGAGTTTCTGCTGAGAAATCTGATGATAATCTAATGGGCCTTCCTTTATATGTTGTATTCTTCTTTTCCCTGGCTGCCTTGAGAATTTTTTCTTTGCCGTTGGTTTGTGTCAATTTCATTATGATATGCCTTGGAGTAGGTTTGTTGGGGTTAAGAAAACTCGGAGTTCTGTTTGCTTCTTGAACTTGAGGCTTTAGTTCTTTCCACAGGCTTGGGAAGTTCTCATCTATTATTTGTTTGAGTATGTTCTCCATTCCCTTTTCTCTCTCTTCTCCCTCTGATATACCTATTATTCTTATGTTATTCTTTTTGATGGAGTCAGATAATTCTTGTAGGGCTATCTCATTTTTTTTAATTTTTGAGTCTCTTTCTTCTTCTCTCTGTTGTGCCTCAAGTTGCTTGTCTTCTATTTCACTAATCCTCTCTTCTATCTGACCTGTTCTATTAGCTAAGCTTGTTACTTCATTTTTCAGCTCGTGAATTGAGTTTTTCATCTCTATTTGATTTGTTTTTATAGTTTCAATTTCCTTGGACATATATTCTTTGTGTTCATTGAGTTGTTTTCTGAGCTCCTTAAATTCCTTTCTGTGTTTTCTTGTATATCTTGCAGGATTTTTAGGATTTCTATCTTGAATTCTCTGTCATTTAGCTCCAAGGTTTCCAATATATTAAATTTTTTCTCCATAGAATTTTCCTCATCTAGCCGTGTTACCTCTCTTTCTTTTGTATCCATGATATTCTATTTTCTCTTCCTTAATGGCATCTGAGAGTGGTTTTGTTGATAGTATTAATGAGATTTAATAAAGAATAAAAAGTTAAAAAATAAAAAATCAAAAAGTTGTTTTTTAAAAAAAAATTAATAATGAAATAAAGAAAAATAAAATAAAATAAAAATTTTAAAAAGAGGAAATTATTCCCCCCCCTACTTTTTTCCTCTCCTCTCCTCTCCCCTCTTTCTTGAGAAAATCTTGTGGTGAACTGTGAATTATAACAAACAATGCCTGTAATGGAGGGCCTGAATTGGGGAAAAGTAATAAAGGGGCAAAAAAAAAAAAAAAAAGAAAAAGAAAAAGAAAAAAGAAGGGAGTATGGACCCACAAAAAGCAAATAAGGAAAAAATTTGGGTCAAGAATAAAATGATTTGCTTTTAGGTGTTGGTTGACTAAGAGTTATGATGAGAGGAATAAGAGGAAAACAGAAAAATGGGGGGACAAATTTAAAAATTACTATTGTATTTAGTGGAAAAAGAACTAGATAAAATGGAGAGCCAGGGATGGGGGCACTGCTAGCGAGTTAAAAAGGTGAAGTAAAAACCCCCCAAAATGCCACAAACATAAGTTTGAGTCCCAGATAAGATAATTTGTTTGTTATTGAGGTTTGAATGAGAGGAGATGTAAAGGAGAAAGAAAGAAACTAATATAGAGGGAGAAAAGAAAGAGATAGAGAGGAAAAAGAGGGAACCACTAGAAGAAGAAAAAAGAAAAAAGAGGAGAGAGAGAGAGAGAGAGTTAAGGGTTTTGGAGTGCAACCCTCAGAGAGAGAAAGGAAGAGGAGAGAAAAGATAATGGGAGATGTAACACTTATGGGTAGTGTAGTTCAAGGAGAGGAGAGAGTAAGACCGGCAGAGAGTTAATCGGCCAAATTGGAGGAGGAAAAAAAATATCAAGAAAGAAGATAAGAGAAACAAACGAACAAATATAATAAAATGGGATAGGTTATAAAGTCTGCAGATTATTCTTGATTTTGAGAGGTTATCTTCTTGCTTTTTCTTTTCTCTCCCTCTTCCTGGTCAGTGACTCTGTACCCCAGCTTCTGCCCCTTTGGCACGCTCAGATAGAGGTTTGCAGTTGATAAGTCTCTATGGCGATGTCATGTATTGTGCTTTAGTCTCGTTGGCAGTCGAGGCTCATTAGCATTTATAGGCTCCGACAGTGAGAGAGTCCGTGTTCCTGGAGCCTTTCTCCTAGTCTTTCCTTCCTCAATTAGTAGCCTGATAATCCAGCTATGGGGTTGCTGCTGCCTCTGCCTGGATAGTAAGAGGCTCAAAGAGCTGGCAACTCCCCACTCTATTTCCACTCAGCACAGGGCTCTGGGTAAGCCTCAGTCAGTCAGAGCTGCTAGCATAATCAGGCGGGGTTTCCGCCCACTCAAAGACCTCTGGCTCTACCACCCTGTCCGGTAACACAGGCAGGCGCCCACTTCCGGGGCGCTTGGAGGAAACTCTCGCTCACTATCTGCGCGCGCAGACCAGGATATCCGGCCAGGAGTCTCACGCTCTGAGTGAAACCCCCAACCGCATGGAAAAGTTGCAGCGTTGGAATTGGCTCTCGCTCCGTCCCTGTGTGCGGCTTTTGCAAGGCGCTGGGGCGGCCCGAGATTCCGCTTTGGCCCACACAAAGGCCCCTGACACTGCCCCTCTGTGCGATAACACGGGCGCGCACTGCCGAGGCACTCGGAGGAATCTCTCGCTCACTATCTGTGTGCGCAGACCAGGATATGAGGCCGGCCGCATTTCCCTCTGAGTGAATCCCCTACCAGCATGAAAAAGTTCCACTGTTGGAATTAGTTCTCGCTCCCTCCCGTGCGCGGCTTTCCCAGGGCGCTGGGGCTGCCCAGAGATTCCGCTTTCGGCCCACAGAAAGGCCTCTGACTCTGCCTCTCTGTGGGGTAACACGGGCACCCACTCCCGGGGCTTAGGAAGAAATCTCTCGCCCACTATCTGCGCGCGCCGACCAGGAGATCGGGTAAAATGGCTGCCCCGCTTGTCTTTCTTTGTTTGGGTTTGGCGTGAGTGTTAGCTTGTATGCCCGGGTTGCCACAGGATCAGTTTTTCCTCGGCTTGGATCTCCGTGCCACAGCCTGGTTCGGCTGTTTGTGCCGCGGCCTGGATCTATTCACCCCCTTTGCCCGCCTCAGTTTCTATATTCATGGATCCCAGAGAAAGCCGCCCTGTTTAGGTTAGTGAGGAAGGCGGAGCATTTCTTACTCCCTATTTCCTTCGGGGTTTGGTTATATATTTAGCCAATTTTTCGCTCGACCATACCTTCAGGTGTATTGCGAAACATCTGGAGGCTCCAAGGATAGGTTTTTCTGTTTCTGGTTGAAGATCTTGTTGAGTTTTGGGGGGAGATTTATCGGTATCGCTTCCTACCCTGCCATTACTCTGACGTCATCTCCTCCATGACCATTTTTATTGACTGTACTCGATTCTATGCAAAATTGCATAGGGGTTACTATCCCCGTGTGAGGTTGGAACGTAGGTGAAGCTTGCTTTTGGTGACTCAGTGTCCTCGTGCCACTGAAACCTGTTTTGCAGATGCCGTAGACTTGCCTTGTCTGCGCATGGCCCCCTTTTATGCTCCCACCACCACCCTTACTCAAATGTACCTATTATAGAAACCTCAGCTAATAAAGGAACATGGTAGGAAACCAATCTCTTAAAAGATGTAAATGACAAGCATTGACTTGCTATTTTCCTGCTTCTATCCTCATTTAATAGGGATATGCTTAATTATTTTAAACCATGAAGCAAAAGTCTTAGAAAATGCATGCCCGTGGGTAAAAAGCACCGACCAGGGCTATGGGAGCTGAAGCTGGAGTGCAGGTTTCTGGTAGCCTCCCCATGTCAGCACCAAACCCACTCTACTTGTCCATGAGCCAGTTGCATGTCAAGTTTTGGTTGTAGACATATGTTTCTACTTACTACTTACAATACACTTACGAGAAAAATATCTCCATTTTAGGAATTGGAAAACTCAGAAGCACTTGCCAGAATTCACATAGCTAGTGAGTGGAGAAGCCAGAACTCAGACCCAACTTGGTCTGGCCCCCCCTAAAGCGCACAGTATGGGGGTTAACACATATGCACACAAATAGAAGTTGACTCTCTTCCTCTATATTGTAAAGAATTTGAAGAAATTTTGATCATTGGGTTGAGATAATCTGGTGCTTCTGACTCAGATGTTTAGTAGAAATGTAAATGTATTTCTTTTTAGCCTATGGGGCATAATACTAACACCAGGCAACTGAGTGAGCTCCACACGACCAAGCTGACTCGCAAGCTCCTCTGGGATTGCCTGCAGGAGACAGGTGCAGCCCTCGTCTCCCATCTGTGGCCTAAGAACAGATCTGGCTAAACACACTCCTGCTCAAGTGTACGTATGGCTGGGCGAAGACCTGCGATGAATGTCACAGTGAGCACAGAGGCTAAGCCCTATTCAGTGCTGCAAAGGCATTTAAAAGTTGTGAACTTTACAACAACACAAATGATTTTGTAGCTCACTTT